>NW_026713009.1:5000-58742 GCF_030625045.1 Achroia grisella
ACCTAACCTAACCTAACCTAACCTAACCTAACCTAACCTAACCTAACCTAACCTAACCTAACCTAACCTAACCTAACCTAACCTAACCTAACCTAACCTAACCTAACCTAACCTAACCTAACCTAACCTAACCTAACCTAACCTAACCTAACCTAACCTAACCTAACCTAACCTAACCTAACCTAACCTAACCTAACCTAACCTAACCTAACCTAACCTAACCTAACCTAACCTAACCTAACCTAACCTAACCTAACCTAACCTAACCTAACCTAACCTAACCTAACCTAACCTAACCTAACCTAACCTAACCTAACCTAACCTAACCTAACCTAACCTAACCTAACCTAACCTAACCTAACCTAACCTAACCTAACCTAACCTAACCTAACCTAACCTAACCTAACCTAACCTAACCTAACCTAACCTAACCTAACCTAACCTAACCTAACCTAACCTAACCTAACCTAACCTAACCTAACCTAACCTAACCTAACCTAACCTAACCTAACCTAACCTAACCTAACCTAACCTAACCTAACCTAACCTAACCTAACCTAACCTAACCTAACCTAACCTAACCTAACCTAACCTAACCTAACCTAACCTAACCTAACCTAACCTAACCTAACCTAACCTAACCTAACCTAACCTAACCTAACCTAACCTAACCTAACCTAACCTAACCTAACCTAACCTAACCTAACCTAACCTAACCTAACCTAACCTAACCTAACCTAACCTAACCTAACCTAACCTAACCTAACCTAACCTAACCTAACCTAACCTAACCTAACCTAACCTAACCTAACCTAACCTAACCTAACCTAACCTAACCTAACCTAACCTAACCTAACCTAACCTAACCTAACCTAACCTAACCTAACCTAACCTAACCTAACCTAACCTAACCTAACCTAACCTAACCTAACCTAACCTAACCTAACCTAACCTAACCTAACCTAACCTAACCTAACCTAACCTAACCTAACCTAACCTAACCTAACCTAACCTAACCTAACCTAACCTAACCTAACCTAACCTAACCTAACCTAACCTAACCTAACCTAACCTAACCTAACCTAACCTAACCTAACCTAACCTAACCTAACCTAACCTAACCTAACCTAACCTAACCTAACCTAACCTAACCTAACCTAACCTAACCTAACCTAACCTAACCTAACCTAACCTAACCTAACCTAACCTAACCTAACCTAACCTAACCTAACCTAACCTAACCTAACCTAACCTAACCTAACCTAACCTAACCTAACCTAACCTAACCTAACCTAACCTAACCTAACCTAACCTAACCTAACCTAACCTAACCTAACCTAACCTAACCTAACCTAACCTAACCTAACCTAACCTAACCTAACTAACCTAACCTAACCTAACCTAACCTAACCTAACCTAACCTAACCTAACCTAACCTAACCTAACCTAACCTAACCTAACCTAACCTAACCTAACCTAACCTAACCTAACCTAACCTAACCTAACCTAACCTAACCTAACCTAACCTAACCTAACCTAACCTAACCTAACCTAACCTAACCTAACCTAACCTAACCTAACCTAACCTAACCTAACCTAACCTAACCTAACCTAACCTAACCTAACCTAACCTAACCTAACCTAACCTAACCTAACCTAACCTAACCTAACCTAACCTAACCTAACCTAACCTAACCTAACCTAACCTAACCTAACCTAACCTAACCTAACCTAACCTAACCTAACCTAACCTAACCTAACCTAACCTAACCTAACCTAACCTAACCTAACCTAACCTAACCTAACCTAACCTAACCTAACCTAACCTAACCTAACCTAACCTAACCTAACCTAACCTAACCTAACCTAACCTAACCTAACCTAACCTAACCTAACCTAACCTAACCTAACCTAACCTAACCTAACCTAACCTAACCTAACCTAACCTAACCTAACCTAACCTAACCTAACCTTTTTTTTTTTTTTTTTTTTTTTCACGTCAGGAAAATCCATCATGGAGAACCATTCCCTTAGGGAAGAATGGATACTGCCGGACTCCTACCTGCTAAAAACCTGACGACTGTTCCTCCTCGACATAATCGCCGTGGCCATGGGATACGCAAAGCATTCACCAAGACCACCGGCATGGTTCCCATCGAAGGGACCTCCATCTAGGCGTGCAGGGAACAGTCTCTGCACGCCACCTCCAGACCCTAAAACCTCCCCGGCGAGCTTCGGATTGCCCTAACAATCCTCCACCCTAGGGTCAATTTTGGAGTCGATGCACACCTGATTTTACTCAAGTGTCCATCGACTCCCCCCGCGTGGCCCGTGCCGCGGCTCGGGCCTTTGGCGGGCGACACAGATTTGTGACGCCCACTCTATGGTCGGATTTCCGACCCGCCGCGGCACAGTACCGACACTTCGGCGATGGCGCGGCGCAGCGCGCGGCCTTATGGCCAGGCTCGCTGCAGCGGAAACAGATTCCGCTGCTGTCCTCTGTAGCGGTGCATCGCACTCCCACGTGGCCTGTAAGCAGGCAGCGATAGCACCGCTGAGGACGCGGGTCCAGCGACTGCACCCGCGCCATCACCCACCCTATCCTTAGCCGGCCGGCCTCGGCCAACTTCTTGGCGGCAGCCACAGGGCACCGCACCCACACGGAGCCCGTACCCTGGGAGTTGCGCCGGATTTCCCCGGCTTTCACCGAGGACTCCAGGCAACCCCCCTCGCGCATCACGGCGACGACGACGTCAGCCACCAGTGTCGAGTCGTCCAGGTCTCCGATCCTCAGTTCGGCCGACTTAACTGGCCTGGAGACCCGGACGACGTCCTCGGGCAGGACCTCCTCGATCCTGGCGGCTAAGGCGTCTGCCGCCTCGCCTGTGTTGGCGCCGGGTATTTCGAGAATACGGGCTCCGGTCCTCCCCACGCGGAACCTCAGGTCGGTGATACCGAGCTGGGCCAAGGAAATCTTGGCCTTCGCTTCGGTGAGCACCGACCTGTAGGTGACGCCCCTCTCCTCGGCTCCCGGCCTCATGGTCAGGACGACCGCCGACGACCGAGGGGGGCGCGCTTTCACTTTCCGCGCGGAAGGCTTCCGCTGCGGTTCCACTTTGTGGCCGCCGCTTGGCCCCTTCTTTGGGCGCGCATGGGCAGGAGTCGCCTGGCTGGTGCCAGCACCCTTGCGTTTCCCGCGCCGTACCACCGTCGACCATCCCTCCTTGTTGTTTGAGGTCGACGGCTGCGGGTCTCCTCCTACGCTGGGTTTCCCGTTCTGCGGGACCCCATCGGTCGCCGGGCCGGATGATCCGGCAGTAGGCGTACTCTTCTCGGCCTTTGATGGCCGCTGACGCTTCGCCGAGATCCGCTCCTCCATCTCGGCGAAGCGGGCGTTCATCATCTCGCCTACTCGCCGGATGATCCGGTCTTCGGCGTCTTCCGATAGGGTCCGGGGCACGGCACCTTCCGGGGCTTCCGCAGTCGTTCCCGTGATGGTCACGGGGGGGAGCTCGATGGCATTCCTCGCCTCCTCCAGCTCAGCCTGGACTTTACGCAGGGTGGCGCGGTCCAGAGCATTCGCCTTCTTCAACTCCTCCAGAAGGCGTCTGCTCTCCTGCGTCTCCCGCCTCAGCTCCTCTCTTTCAGCCTTGAGCTGAGCTATCTCCTCGGCCAGGTTGGTGGAGGAGCGTGCCGCTTTGCGAAGGGCAAGAATCTCCTTCTTGTCAGCCAACGCCTCGTCCAGTGCTCCCGCGGACATCTCCTTCGCGTGCGCAAGGTCGTTCCTCAGTCGCTCATTCTCCCTACTGAGAGTCGCGACTTCGGAATCGACCGTCCTTCTCTTTAGGACCTCCGACGCCGACCGAATACTGGCGATGGAGTCCTTTATCGCCTTGACGATAGTGCCCTTCAGGTTACCGGACACCCTCACCGCGGAGAGAACCTGAAGGGCACTCTCCTCAATCGATGCGCCTAGCTCCTCGGCGCCCATGTCCTCGGCATATCGCACCTCTCCGCCGAATGTTCCACGGGCGGCAGTCGCCGGAACGGAGACGGATCTGGAGGGGCCGGCGTCAGACGCCGAGCCCTCTGTCTCCATTCGGGCGGTTCTCGCCCCTTTCCTTCTCTGTGACGGGCTCATGGCCCGTTCTGTCCTAGTGGACACCTCCACCAGATCGACGTCGTCGTCGGAGTCCAGATCTTGCGGCCTCTCGACGACGCGCCTCTTTCTGCGGAACCTTTTGGGCGAGGTGCTCACCCTCAAGCACTGTTCCTCCGATCCCAGTGACAACGAGGACCCCGTAAACTCGGAGTCCATGTTGGCCACGTGAACCTCGTAGTCCGATATGTCCGCCACGGTCCGACATATCGCCTTCACCTCTCTTCCCACTAACCTGCGACTGAGCGTGTCCCCCCCAGAAGACGCGGGACAGTCCACCCCCAGCTGATCTGGTGCGGTGGAGGAGGATTCTCCGGCCGCAGAGCGACCGGTACCTCCCTGGGGTATCTTATTTTTCCGTTCAGCCATTTCCATTAGTTTCCTTTTTACGGGTGTGGTCCCGAACTCCCGCCTACATCGACGAAGAAGAAAAAGAAAAAAAAACAACCAAAAAGACAGAAAGACAAAAGACAGAAAAAAGATAGACAAAAACCAAGACAAACGAAAACCAAAAATAAATTAAAACAAAACAATAAAAGAAGTAAAAACCCAAACAAAACAAAGAAGAAGAAACGAACAAAAAGAAGACTAAAACAAGAAGTTGGGCGGGTTCCTAACTCCGGGATCCTCGACTTTTGTCGAGGCATAGGAATCCTAAACCCGCCAACCTAACCTAACCTAACCTAACCTAACCTAACCTAACCTAACCTAACCTAACCTAACCTAACCTAACCTAACCCAACCAACCTAACCTAACCTAACCTAACCTAACCTAACCTAACCTAACCTAACCTAACCTAACCTAACCTAACCTAACCTAACCTAACCTAACCTAACCTAACCCAACCTAACCTAACCTAACCTAACCTAACCTAACCTAACCTAACCTAACCTAACCTAACCTAACCTAACCTAACTAACCTAACCTAACCTAACCTAACCTAACCTAACCTAACCTAACCTAACCTAACCTAACCTAACCTAACCTAACCTAACCTAACCTAACCTAACCTTTTTTTTTTTTTTTTTTTTTTTCACGTCAGGAAAATCCATCATGGAGAACCATTCCCTTAGGGAAGAATGGATACTGCCGGACTCCTACCTGCTAAAAACCTGACGACTGTTCCTCCTCGACATAATCGCCGTGGCCATGGGATACGCAAAGCATTCACCAAGACCACCGGCATGGTTCCCATCGAAGGGACCTTTCCATCTAGGCGTGCAGGGAACAGTCTCTGCACGCCACCTCCAGACCCTAATGCCTCCCCGGTGAGCTTCGGATTGCCCTAACAATCCTCCACCCTAGGGTCAAATATGGAGTCGATGCCCACCTGATTTTACTCAGGTGTCCATCGACTCCCCCCCACCTGTGGCCTGCGCCGCGGCGCGGGCCTTAGGCGGGCGACACTGCTTCGTGACGCCCACTCTATGGTCGGACTTGCGACCCGCCGCGGCACAGTACCGACAGTTCGGTGATGGCGCGGCGCACCGTGCGGCCTTGTGGCCGGGCTCGCTGCAGCGGAAACATATTCCGCTGCTATCTTGCTCGGCGGTGCATCGCAGGCCCACATGCCCTGTGAGCAAGCAGCGATAGCACCGCTGCGGCCTCGGGTCCAAGGACTGCACCCGCGCCACCATCCACCCTATTCTCAGTCGGCCGGCCTCGACCAACTTCTTCGCGGCGGCTACCGGACACCGCACCCAGATGGAACCCGTACCCTGCGCATTGCGCCTAATCTCGCCGGTTTTCACCGCGGATTCCCTGCACTCCCCTTCGCGCATGACAGCGACGACGACGTCGGCTACCGACACCGAGTCGTCCAGGTCAACGATCCGCAGCTCAGCCGACTTGACTGGTCTCGTGACCCGGACGTCCTCGTGTAGGACCTCCTCAATTTTGGCAGCCAACGCGTCCGCTGCCTCGCCTGTATTGGTGCCGGGAATCTCGAGGATACGGGCCCCGGTCCGTCCGACTCTGAACCTCAGGTCGGTGATACCGAGCGGCGCCAAAGATATTTTGGCCTTCGCCTCGGTGAGCACCGACCTGTAGGTGACGCCCCTCGCCGCGGCTCCCGGCGTCATGGTCAATACCACTGCCGATGACCGAGGGGGGCGTACTTTCACCTTTCTCCTCCGTTTGGACCTCTGGGGTTCCTCCGTGTGGCCGCCGCGTGGCCCCTTCGCAGGCTGCGTTTTGGCGGAAGCTGCCTGGCTTGCGCCAGCGCCTTTTCGCTTCCCGCGTCGCACAACCGTCGACCAGCTCTCAGCGTTTGCTGTCGATGTCGACGGCTGTGGGACGCGTCCACCACTAGGGTCCCGGGTCTGCTGGGCCCTGATGTTCCCTGTACCGGATGTTCCGGCAGTAGGCGCACTCTTGGCCTTTGTTGGCCGTCTTCGTTTCGCCGAGATTCGTTCCTCCATCTCGGCGAAACGGCTCTCCATCATCTCGCCTACTCGCCGGATGATCCGGTCTTCGGCGTCCTCCCTTAGAACCCGGGGCGGGGCACTTTCCGGCACAGCCGCCGTCTTTCCGCCGACTACGACTGCAGGAAGTTCAGCTGCAGTCTTTAGCCGCTCGACCTCTTGGAGGGCCTTTTGTAGGGCGCGACGGTCTAGAGCGTTCAGTTGCTTTAGCTCCTCAAGCTTCTGAACGCTCTCCCGCGTCTGCCGCTCCCACCCCTCTCGCTCCGCCTTGAGCAGGGCTAGTTCCTCGGCCACTGCGGCGGAGGACTGCGACGCCATGCGGAGTTCGCGGAATTTCTTCCGCTCTTCCACGGCCTCCTTGAGCATGGCCCTCTTCACCTCCTGTACGGCCTCAAGTTCGGCGCGCAACTTGTGGACCTCTCGCCTAAGGGAGTCTTCGTCGGAGGACCCGGACCTCGCCTTCAGGATATCCGTGGCCGCGCAGATGGAATGCACGGCGGTCTTGATCTCCCGAATCACGGTGCCCTTCAGGTTGCTCGACTTCCTGACAGCGTCGAGCACCTGTTGGGCGCTGCTCCCGATCTTGGCTCCCAGCTCATCGGAGCCTAACAAGATGTCCTCCTCGGACGCTTTGCGGGCAGCGGCAGCCGCAGACCCGGAGGACTCGGCTTCGGACGCCGAGGCCCCTGTCTCCATCCGGGATGCAGGCGTGGCCGTCCGCGCTCCTCTCTTGGCTCCCCTAGCCCGACTCGACCTGGACCCGGTCGAGGCAACCTCCACCAGGTCTACCTCGTCGTCGTCGGAGTCCAACTCCCGGCGCCTCTCTACAATCCGCCGTTTGCGGTGTTTCTTGGGCGGCGAGGTACTCCCTCTCGCCGGCCCAAGGCTGTCCTCCGATCTTATGGACAGCGATGACCCTGTCCGTTCGGAGTCCATTTGCGCCTCCCTGTCGAGAGCTTCGAGAGCCTCCAGCTCCTCCAGGATCTCGACCCTGCGCGTCATCTCCCGCCTGCACATTTCGTCATAGCTGGTCGTGTCCCCCCCCAGAATACGTGGGACAGTCCACCCCCGGCAAATCCGGTGCGGTGGAGGAGGATTCTCCGGTCGCAGAGCGACCGGTACCTCCCTGGGGTAATTTCTCTTTGCGAGCAGCCATGGTCCACTAACCTAACCAGTCACGTTTGTGCCCTCCACGCGAACGCAGCGAAAACAAAGCGCTCCGCAGTCGAAAAATCGTAAAAATAGGTCAAATAAAGCGGATAAAAGTGAGTGATATATCAAAATAAGCGCGCTAACGAGAGCAAAGTGATAGTGAAAAAATTTCGAAAATCGGAGCAAAATTGTGGAAGTTATAGCCAAAAAACCCAAAAATTGTGTGGTGTAGTGTGTTCCCAGTGAAATATCTCCCTGGGGAGATCTGTGACCTCCACTTTTTCAAGTGTGAAAAGTTGCGTAATAACGTCCCCCATCATCTTCAGGCGAAAACAGACGAAGTCCCCGGGAAGAAACCAGAGATAACCCACAAAAACCCAAATTCATACAAACGAGTGATCCCGGTTCCCGATAAATTCAGAGGAAACTACCTATATTACCAGATACAGGAAGGAAGGAGAACGACACAGACACCTCGAACACAAGGATCAGACAACGCAGTGCTGAGAAAAGTGAAGAAAACCCAAAAACCTTGAAGTTGTCCTTTCCCGGAGCTCCTGCTGGAAGACCATCAGCTGCGCGCGGGAACCAATTATACAGAAGTGTGGGGAATTTCACCAGCTATCCAACGGCACCAAAAACGGATTTTTAGGTTAGTTAGTTACTTAAATAATTAGTTATAAGTCAGACAGGGCAGCGAAATTTACGTAAATTTACGTAAATAAATTCCGAAAAATACTTTTTTATCTTAAAATCTAGAAATTTAAAAACTCTTAATATAGTTAGTCATTACTCTAAGAATAGCCTCAGTGAAAGAATTTTGCAAAAATACCTTGTAGTTATCGAGAAAAATCAAAATAAAAATTCCTTAGTAAAACGTAAACATTAACAGGAGTTGTAATAAGAGAGTAGAGAATAACAGCGTAGGGCTGACACATAGGTAAAATATATCCATATAAAACTTTTTACTTTCAATAACTTAGAATTCATTTCATAACATCAATAAAACAATATACTTACTTAAACCCCATACCCCACCCCCCTAAAACCCCCAACCCCCTATATATACATATAAAAATTTTACTTTCACTACCTTAAAATTAAATTCTTAACATCAACAAAATAATATACTTACCCAAACCCTATACCCCACCCCCCTAAACCCCCAACCCCCTACATATATATAAAAAATTTTCTTTTATTTTCACTAATTAGAATTAATTTCTAACGTCAATAAAAAGTATACTTACTTAAACCCCATACCCCACCCCCCTAAACCCCCAACCCCCTATATATACATATAAAATTTTTACTTTCACTACCTTAAAATTAAATTCTTAACGTCATTAAAATAACATACTACCTAAACCCCATACCCCACCCCCTAAAACCCCTAACCCTCAATACCCCCGCCCTATTCATAAAGTCTTAATAAAATTGGTCCGGTAAATTAAATATATAAATATATGCTATATATATATATATATATATACGTATAAATAAATAAATAAATAAATAAAAGTTCCATAAAAAGATATATTAAAATAAAACCCCCCTTTCCATAAGTTGGTAAAACAGACAAACCGACAGACATATTACATTGTATAGTAAATAAATTCAAAAATTAAAAAACCGAAATATATTAATAAATATTAATAAAATAAATACATAAATACATAGTAATCAAAATCCCTAGTAAGTACCTAAAATCATAAACCCATCCCCCATTGAAAACCCCAAAATCAAAAATTTATAAACCTACCTAAACCTCATAACCTCGTAAAAATATAAAAACAAATACATATTACATATAAAATAAAAATTGCTAACTTACTTTCCAAAATTAGATAAACGTATAAATATACAAAAAGAAAAAATTAAAACTAAAAATAAATAAACAAACAAAGTAATCATAATTAATATAAAGTGATAAAATAAGTAAATAATACATCCAAATAATTCAATAACCTAAAATAATAAACATATAAAAAATTTTTAATATAGCAATAGTGACAACCCTAGCTATAAATAAAACGAAATTCTCCAAACATAGAGAGAAACAAGACTCGAGCAGCAGTTAGCTACGTCACAGCGCGCAGCTGCGGACATCGAACAAAGAACTCATAAATTCCTCGTATTCAATAGACCGTAAAAAAGGAGCCAAGTCCGAACCGCTCGTTAAGAAAATATTAATATTTAATTATTATATTTCATACTATAGAAAACAAAATTTTTAAAAATTTTTTATAAATTAAAATAGTAAAGTAGATTTTTTTATAAAACTAAAACCTAAAACTAAACCTATATATACACATCTGGATCTTACTATACCTGTTACGATATAATTCATCAATTACAATAAAAACCTAAAATTAATATAAAATATAAAATTAAAACATAGTCGTAAAATATAGAAGAAACACTAACAAATATTCTAAGTAATAAAATAAAACATCCCTATAGTTAATATACAAAACAAAACTAAATACTATTTCGAAAATCAAAAAATCAGACAACCGGCCTAGGCAAATCATCGAAATTAATATAAAATATAAGAGTTTGTCTACTTGTATTTGATTAATATAGACTACATAGCTCCCTATCCTATTATTCCATTATCTAAAATCATAAAAATATTAAAATAAAAACAAAAATATACACCCTAATACTAAAATAAAAATAATCGGAAATAATATACATAATATATATAATAAGCCCACTTTATATACTATATATAAAAACAAAATAAACAAATATATTTAAAACTCATAGTAGTAATATACAAAATTATCGAATAAAAATAAGTAAACCTTTATTAAACTTACCAAGGAACCCTAAAAGTGTACGGAGTAGAGTGAGTGGAGTGAGATCGGGCGACTCCCGCCCCGCGACCCGCCGCAGTCCGTATACCCGCTACAGACATTCCTTGTGTTCAATAGACCGTAGCAAAAAACGAGTCAAGACCGAACCGTTTTCTAAGAAAATATTAATATTTAAAATAAAAATTTCATATAGAGACTAAATATTGTAAAACAAGTAAAAAATTAAAATCATAAATAATACCTATATATACACACCTAGCTCTTCATATACCAGTTAAAATAATAATCACTAACTGTAATAAAACTCTAAAAACTAGTACAAAATAAAAATTAAAAATCGTAAAATATAGAAGAAAAACACCAACAAATATCTTAAATAATAAATAAATCATCCCTACACTAATATATAAACAAAAATAAAATACTTAATATACAGAAATAGAAAATAGACAACGGGCCTAGGCAAATCATTGAAATCAATACAAAACATAAGAAATTATCTACCCAGATTTAGTTTATATAGACGAAAAAGACCCTTATTCCATTATTCTATTACTCAAAAATTTTAAAATATCAAAAATAAAAACAAAAATATACACCCTATACCATATATAAAACAAAAATATCTGGAAAATAAAAACAGAATAATTACTATCTACATATAAAAATAAAATTAAAATTAAAAAGTACATCTAAAACTTATAGTAACATTATAAACAAAATATCAAATAAAAATAAATAAACCTTTACTAAACTTACTAAGGAACCCTAATAAACAAACGGAGAGAGTGAGTGGTGTGAGAGTGGGCGTTCCCGCCGCGCGACCCGCCTCGATCCGTATACCTGCGATAGACATTCCATTGAGCAAGAGACCGGAGCAAAAACGAGTCAAGACCGAACCGTTTCTATAAGAAAATATTAATATTTTAAAATAAAATTTTGATATAGAAATTAAATATTGGAAAACAACATAATACAAAACAAATATTAAAATCATAAGTGATATATATATATATATATCTAGCCTTCCATATACCTATCAAAATAACAACCACCAACTAAAATAAAACCCTAAAATAAATATAAAATAAAAAATTGAAACATCGTAAAACATAGAAGAAAACACTAACAAATATACTGAATAGTAAATAAATCATCCCTATAGTTGACATATAAATAAAAAATTAAATACTTAATATACTGAAATAATAATTAGACAACAGGACTAGGCAGATCACAGAACATAGGATTATTCTACCTGGATTTCATTGATACAGATTATATAGCTCCCTTATTCCAAAATTCCATTATTCAAAAATCTTAAAAATATTAAAACAAAAATAAAAATATATACCCAAATACTATTTACAAAATATAAAATAAAAATACCCGGAAAGCAAATACAAAAATAAACCCTCACTACATATTATAAACAAACCACAATAAATATAGTAGCATACAAACATCATAGGCGAATAAATAAAATACTAAGTAAAATAAATAAACATTTACCACACTCACTAAGGAACCCTAACAAGCGAACAGAGTCGAGTGAGTAGAGAGAGACTGAGCGTCCCCCGCCCCGCGACCCACCTCGGCCCGCATAGCCGCGGCAGACATTCCTTGCGACCAACAGACCGTAACAAAACACAGTCAAGACCGAACCGTTCCTCAAATAAAATAAAAATATTCAAATAAAAATTTTTATATAGGAAAATAAATACTGAAAACTGCTTTATACAAATTAAAGTATTGACATCATAAATAGATAAAGTAAATATCCTCCCTTACAATTAAGTCTGAGTTAAGCTATTGGCCTAGGCGGACAGCTTAACTCAGTTATAAAAACAGAAATAGAGTAGAAATTCATTATAGTTGATTAATATAAATTAAATAGTAAATAAGCTTTGTACAATATATCCCATAATTCATTAAAAAATACAAAAATAGCATAGTAAAAATATATACATAAAAGTAAAATAAAACCCCGGAAGTTAAAAATAAAAATAAATCTCCTTAATACACTATATATACAGATTTAAAATCACAATATAATTAAAATTTAATAAGTAAATACAAAAATACCCGAAGACCCAATTAATAAATTCATTGAGGAACCCTAACAAGTGAACATTGAATAGTTGAAGACCGAGTGCTTCCCCCCCGCGGCCCTACCTCACTCCTTACACTCCCTCGCAGACAGTCAACTAGACTTGTGGCGAGACATTCCATAGCCGGCACACAAAAACCCCTCCCGCACACCGGGCGGCATTACCCCACCTCTCGGACTCCATAGTACAAACTTATACCGCGGACTGGGCGGCCAGTTTAAATATTACGCGAAACTACTAAAGTTAAAATTGCATAATAGGAAATTATCATAGTGTATAGTAACAGATTAAAAAGTCAAATTAAAATATATTAAAAAAGTAAAAGTATAAGTAGTACTCATTAGTGTATTCAAGTAGTAAAACATAATATTGTCCCTTATATAAAATTAATTAAGCTGGACACATCGTAAATATATAAATAAATAAATACATATAAAAATTAGAATAACAGTACTAAAAAATCAAAATTAATAGACCGGTGGAAAATAGATATTGCATAAACATATAAAATCATAATATTAGGTCATATAAAATCAATACATATCCGAAACTAATATAGAAAATATAAAATAAAATTTTACGCACAGACAGACACTGCGTGTGGGTTTATTATTATATATATACGGCGACTAGACCGAGCGACCGGCCGGTGTGCCGTGACGTCACAGCGCGCAGGTGTCTCTTTCGCGCGCACTCAAACTCAGGCGGCCGACCGACCGCGGCTACAGCCCTCCCTCCCCGCTAGCCCCGCCCCTCTGACGCCTTACAGAATAGTAGGAAACAACTCCTTATAGACTAGCGTGTGATATAAGGAAATAAATAAAAGGGCTAAGTTGTGTAAATAAGATTATAGCAAGGTTGCATTTAAAAGTTAATAAGTGATTTAGATAAAAATAAAAATCTTTATGCTAAAGTTATACTTACATATATTAAATACTATAAAGTTATAAACCAGTATTTAATAAAATTCATATACGCTATATATACACAAACATTAAAAACTCATCAAAATCAGACATCGAAAAATTCAAATTTAAATTCATAACACAATATATGTACATATAATAATAATTAAAAGTTAATTACATTAAATAAACCATATAATTCATTAGGATATAAAATAAAAATATAAAAACAAAAATTTAATCAATAAATAAAATTAAAAATTATATAAAATTCATTCATTCACATTACATTAAAAATTCAAATTTACTAAACCTCAAACATAAAAACTTATTCTAAATTACATTCACATACTTATGCACTAAAATAAAACACTTCTCGTATATCATACAAATACAATTAGTACAGTAATTAAAATACCCGCATAGAATACGGGATAAACGTCACGACACACATATATAGGCGGTCCCTGTAGACAAAATACATACACAGACAGGCACGCGCGCACTCTAACCATAGTTGAATATAGTAAGAAGTAATATAATTTAACACAATAATATATGTACCCAAAAAATATATAAATATATATACATAGAAGTCGATCCCAAAAATAAATAAAAGTAAATATACGTGTAACTAATTAGGACAAAACAACATAAATACATACGAGACAGAAATTATATAAGTTAGTAGTACGAACACAGATACAAAAGTTCTCTCTTCTCTTTTGATAAAAATTATAAAAAACACACAAAATAAATCATAAAACAGGATTATAGTATAAAAATAAAAGGCAAAAGAAACATAGAAATAAAATAAAATTAAAGACATAGATTTGAACAAAATATTAAAATAACTAAATATAGACTATATAATATAAAAACATATTGAAAACAGACCCCCCCCAACACCCCCCATAGTAAACCTAAACCATATCGCGATATCCCCTTGTGCAAAAATATTTATAAAGTTACATACACGAATCGTGCGAGGACTCGTAGGTTTTGTCAACCACTTATTAATATAAAAATAGATACAGAGATACGACTCAAATACTTGTTGAGAGCCCACACCACATTAATATTATAAAGAAAATTCCTTCAATATAAACATTAAAACATATAAAAACAAAATACTGAAATATTTCCCCTCCCTCCCAAACACCCCATACCCCAATTACACCCTGCCAAGTATATATATAAAAGTTCATATTAAGAAGTTATTATATTAAAGGTTAAAGTAATAATATAAATATAATAATAATATAGAATAATATACAAAATCACCATAAAAATTCATTAGTGCATTATTATAACAATAACATAATATACATACTGAGTAGTTATTCTATACCGCGCTTGCACACCAAAGTGAAACCCCCCTCACCCGTGACATTAGGGCCCTACCCCCTAAAGCTAACTTGGCCCCTGGAGGCCCTACAGACTTGTATGACGGCTTGTTTGATTCGTCTCAGCAAGACCAAAAAGACCACCCTGATAGATTTTAGAAAATCGCTGCCCTTTCTAGAATAAATATAGGGAATCTTTTAAAAATAAATTGTACAATATATTGTATGTGTACATCGTATAGGATAAGTATATTCATTAATATACTGTAAAATATATATAAGTAGCTTTAAGTATCTTTTCAGATTGTCTGTTAGATATATAAATTTGAACTGCAGAAATATAACTGTGTAAAATTAGGAACTAAAAATAGACTATATAGCACTGTACGCACGTAATACTTGTTTTAATACATAGATTGCTGTATAAATAAGTTAAACTAATAAATAAATATATAAATAAACACAAATAAAAACTACAATACATAATATATAAGACTAAAATTGTAAAAGTAAAATAAGTAAAATATAACTAGTAGATAAGTCTTTCTTTCTTAAAAACATTAAATAGTAGTATACAGTATAAATAAATAAAAAGAGTATAAACACGATATATTAGTAAGATTAGGAAATTGAAATATTGAAAATAAAATTGTATTTTATTTCAGATATTTCTAATATAGGTAGTATAAAATATAGGATAGATATAAACTAAAGATTATAATAGTATAGATAAATAAAGGTTGTCTTAATATAATAAAGTAAAGTTTCTTTTGTAAAATAGTTAAATATTGTTACTGGAAAAATCTATTGGTAAAACAAATATTAAAATTGTAAACAAAAAGTGAAAGAGTATAAAATAGAAATAAGAAAATAATATAATATTGAAAACAAAACTGTATACCGCTATACACTGTTATACCACTGCGTTGCTTATTGTAGTGTAGTGTTATTCAAATAAATATATACAAATTGTTAGGAAAGGGACTTAGTACAGACAGACATATACCTAGCGACCCCATTTACAGGCACTAGGTATAGAAGACGAGTACATAAATAAAACTAATAAACAATATAAATAAAATTCATTTTAAAATTCATTCTAAAAAATTCATTATAAAATTATTTTAAAAACCATTGTACGGTGCATATATTTTAAAAATCTATATTGACAATAAAACATATTGACTCCCAAAGCGAGGTTCACATACTCAGAACCCCCTATACAGGTCCTGAGTATACACAAACACACAGTCCGGGAGGGCACATAACGCTAAACAAGACACACTTTGTCCACCCATCAAAATGTTTGGAATTAGGACTCCGCAAAGACCGACCAGGAGGGCCAGCACAATCACTCCTCCCCAAGAACTTAGTAGTGGAAGCACGAGTGTCCGCCGTAGTATTGGAGAAATCGAGGCAAAAACAGCGCCGAAAGTAACTAGACCCAGGACTAGATTGGAGGAAGCGAGGATATGCCACAACAAGGCAAAAAGCAATTTAGCCCTCTTCAAAAATTTGAAGAGGGAATTAAAGGACGATACGGCCGTGCAAGTGGAGAGGTTGTACAGCCTGATAAAGGATGCGGAAGCGGAAATCGAAAAGCTTAGAAATGATGGGAAGACAGAAGGGAAAATAGTAGAAATTAAACAGGTAGAAAGGGAAAATACGGAAAAGGGAAAAATAGACGGGGAAATTGATAGGAAATTAGAAAGCATTTTGGAAGGGATAAAGGACAACAACAAAATTTTAAAGGAGAATAGGGACAGAATGGAAGGGATACGGAAGAGTATGGAAGAAAGGGATGAAAGGGATAAGGAAGAAAGGGTAAGCCACGCCTCCTACGCCGAGGTAGCTGCAGCCACCGGGAAAGGGAAAGGAGTAGTAGAGAGAGGTACGCTGCACTCGGTGGTGATAGCATCGACAGATGAGGAGGATACGGCGGAGGAGGTGTTGGAAAAGCTCAGGAAGACGGTGGATGCGAAAGAGGGTTGGGTTCGTGTGGAGCGGGTGAGGAAAGCTAAGGATAGGAAGGTGATTGTGGGTTGTGTCAAGGAAGCAGATAGGGCAA
This sequence comes from Achroia grisella, assembly GCF_030625045.1. Classification (NCBI taxonomy): domain Eukaryota; kingdom Metazoa; phylum Arthropoda; class Insecta; order Lepidoptera; family Pyralidae; genus Achroia; species Achroia grisella. The sequence goes on from NW_026713009.1 coordinate 21,988, forward strand.
AAATAAAGGAGAGGATCAGCAAGGCAGGGAAGGGCCTCACCGTCGAGGACATCAAAAACCGAGATCCGCTTCTGATTCTGAGGGACGTCATCAAAGTGCACTCGGATGGAGAGGTGCTGATGGCGCTCCGGAATCAGAACCGGGGGTCTTTGATGGCCTCAACGGAGAGGAGGGCCGCGTGATGATAAAATATAGGAAGAAGGCTAGAAACCCACACACCAACCATATCGTATTGAGCGTCTCCCCCACTGTATGGAGAAGGGCACTCGGGGAGGAGAAACTACACATTGACCTCCAAAGGGTCCGCGTAGAGGATCAATCCCCCTTGGTGCAGTGCACCCGTTGTTTGGGGTACGGTCACAGTAAGCGGTACTGTAAAGATACCGCGGACCTGTGCAGCTACTGCGGGGGCCTGCACCATGCAGCGGAGTGTACCGACCGTATAGTGGGGGCGACGCCCACGTGTATAAACTGCCGTTTGGCAGAAGTAGAGGACCCGCACCACACGGCCTTCAACGATGTATGTCCGGTGAGGAAAAGATGGGACTCGTTAGCCCGGGCATCGGTAGCGTACTGCTGAGGTCACCGAGGGGAATGCCCGAAAACACCTGGTGCTCCAAGCAAACCTGCAAAGGAGTAGAACAGCCACCAGTGAACTGCTGATGGAGGCCGCCAGCCGTAGGGCCTCACTAGCATTGCTCCAGGAGCCCTATGTGGGGGGGAAGGGGAGGGTAGCGGGACGCAGAGGAGCCAGAGTATTTCAGTCTCCCGGGACGGATGGCGAGGGTGGCGTGAAGGCCGCCATCATAGTGTTTGATGGAGGCCTTCAGGTCACCCAACACCCGGAACTCACCACAAACAACATCGTGGTGGTGGGCGTCCGTACTGGGAACTGGAGTATGGCGTTTGTGTCCTTCTACTTCGAACCAAACAAACCCATAGAGCCTTACCTGGAGCAGCTAGGGAGGATCAGGGATAGGCTGGGGACCGACAGGCTGATCATTGGTGGAGATTCTAACGCGAAGAGCATCTGGTGGGGCGGCCTCCTCGAGGACCGAAGGGGCGAGCTGATGCGCGGGCTTATATGCGAGTCAGGAATGAACGTGCTTAATGCAGGATCCTCCCCAACTTTCGACACATGGAGAGGAGGGAAACACTACAGTAGCTACGTCGACGTGACGGCGTGCACTGAGGAGGCACTTAACCTGGTGACTGGTTGGAGAGTAGATGACTCTCTAACCAGCTCCGACCACAACGGTATTACATTTCACGTACACTTAACAAAGCCAAAAGGAACAGAGATAACACGAACCACACGCATTTACAACACAAAGAAAGCAAATTGGAGCCAATTTCATGAGAAATTGGCCCAAATTATGCAAGACACACACATGACACCACAGGAACTCGAAACAGTTACACAACACTCACAACTCGAACACGCCATTGATCAATACACGGAAGCAATAACACAAGCATGCACACAAGCGATACCACACAAAAAACACAAAGACACACTTACCATACCGTGGTGGACGGACGATCTCACGAAGATGAAGCGTGAGGTCGTCACCAGGAGGCGCCGAATCAAAAACGCACAGCCGTCGCAGAGGGCTGCTGTAGTGGATCTCTACCTGAAACAAAATAAAAAATATCATGAGGCCATAAAAACAGCACAAGTCGAGAGTTGGAGGGGATTCTGTGAAAAGCAGGAGCGAGAGGGAATGTGGGAGGGCATATATAGGGTAATAGGTAGGACAGGGGCTAGGGAAGAGGACGTAATGTTGGTTGAGGGAGACAAAGTCTTAGACGCGCAGGGGTCAGCCGATCTACTTGCACGGAGGTTCTATCCTGGAGACAACAAAGAGGCGGACACTGAAATGCACAAAGAAATAAGGCAGAAAGCAGAAAAGATAAACTGCAGGGAGGATATTGCTGCTGACCCCCCCTTCACGATGTCGGAATTAGAAGCGTCGGTTGAGTCCTTCAACCCAAAGAAAGCCCCAGGTTCGGATGGGTTCACAGCGGACATCTGTGCGAGAGCGATTGGCGGTAACCCTGCATACTTCCTAGCCCTGCTGAATAAGTGCTTGGTGCTGCAGCTTTTTCCTAAAAGATGGAAGGAGGCGACTGTCGTGATCCTCAGGAAGCCAGGCAAGACCTCGTACACAGACCCCAAGTCGTACAGACCAATAGGACTGTTACCGGTTTTGGGGAAGGTGTACGAGAAGATGCTGGTCGCCCGTCTCAGATTTCACCTGTTGCCAAGGATTAGTACTCGCCAGTACGGATTCATGCCCCAGCGCAGTGCCGAGGACGCCCTCTATAATCTAATGAGTCACATCAGAAGCAAACTCCATGAGAAAAAGATGATAGTGCTAATATCCCTGGATATAGAGGGCGCCTTCGACAGCGCTTGGTGGCCGATGATAAGGGTCCGGCTGGCTGAGGAAAAATGCCCGGTAAATCTGAGACGAGTAATCGATAGCTACCTGAGGGACAGGGCAGTCGAAGTAAGGTATGCTGGAGCACGGGCAACGCGTCAAACGGAGATAGGATGTGTGCAGGGTTCGATAGGGGGACCACTATTGTGGAATGTCCTCCTAGACCCCCTATTGAGACAGCTAGAACATCAAGGCGTCTACTGCCAAGCGTTCGCGGACGATGTCGCGCTGGTATTTGATGGGTGGACGGCCCTCGACATTGAAAGTCGTGCAAATGCCGCCCTCGAACATGTTCGGAAGTGGGGTGTCGTTAGCAGGCTGCGATTCGCACCGCACAAAACATGTGCGATGCTAATCACACGCAAGCTGAAATACGACACACCACGTCTGAGCATGGGCGGGGTCGCCATAGGCATGACCGAAAGTGTCAAACTTCTGGGACTTACCATCGACCACCGGTTGACCTTCAACGCCCATATGGCTGCTGTTTGTAAGAAGGCGATAGCCATCTACAAACAGCTGGCCAGGGCGGCAAGGGTGAACTGGGGTCTGCACCCAGAAGTTACGAGGACAATATACACAGCGGTGGTGGAGCCGATAATCATGTATGCGGCAAGCGCGTGGTCGGAATCGGTGACGAAGATAGAGTTCCGGAAGCAGCTGAGCGTGGTGCAGAGGGGCTTCGCCCAAAAAATCTGCAGGGCTTACCGCACGGTGTCCCTGAACTCCGCACTGGTACTGTCAGGAATTCTCCCTCTAGACCTACGTATACGTGAGGCTGCCTCACTGTACGAGGCGAGGAGGGGGAGGGCCGATGGGCTAGTGGGAGACAGGGATGTCGAACGGATGACGCCAGCGGCAGACAAGCCCCATCCGGCCGAGCAGGGGAGGCTGGAGTTCCGGGACCTGGTAGACGAGGAACAATATAAAACAGCGCAACAAGACTGCGAAATAAGAATATTCACCGATGGGAGCAAGATTGAGGGCCGGGTCGGTGCGGCTCTGTCGGTATGGAACAGGGCGACCGAAACAAAGGCCCTCAAGCTTGCTCTCTCGGCACACTGCACCGTCTACCAGGCGGAACTCCTGGCTCTGAGCAGGGCGGTTGGGATAGCATCGGAACATCCTGCCACCACGATCGGCATCCTCAGCGACTCCAGAGCCGCATTGCAAACAGTTGCAAATCCTAAAGCCTCCCACCCCTTAGCGGAAGAATTTAGAACACAGCACACAAAGTGTAAACAAAAAGGAAAACAATAAAGATCTATTGGATAAAGGCACATGCGGGGTGGGAAGGAAACGAGAGGGCGGACCATCTCGCCAAGGAAGCGGCCCTGAAGTCGAAGAGGAGGTCAGACTACGACTGGTGTCCGGTCTCATTCGCCAAACGTCTGATCCGGGATCGGACGATTGCCGAATGGGATAGGCGGTACCAGTCTGGCGAGACTGCTTCCGTAACAAAACTCTTCTTCCCGAGCGCGGCCGATGCGTACAGGGTCGTCGGCAAAATCACCGCAGACAAATACATCACCCAGCTGTTCACGGGACACGGCGGATTCCGGGCGTATCTGCACCGTTTTCGGTGCCGCGAGAATCCGTCGTGCCCATGTGACCAGCACACACCCGAAACACTATTACACATTATGTCACAATGCCCTCGCTTTGGAAGGAAAAGAATGGACTTAGAAATAGAATTGGGAATAGAAATAAAATCAGATAACTTCAAGGAAATTATAAAGAATAAAGAGCACAGAGAAAAGTTTTTAAAGTACGCAACAGAAATAATAAACAAGGTATCAAACATAAACAGCGATAAGTAAAGCTGTATCTAGGTGTATAGTGGATATACAGTCATAGATAAGCAATAGATATAAGTAATAAAAAGAATAATAGTAGTAGTAAGAATGTATTAGATAAGTAAGAAATAAAATAGGCTAAAATAGTAGTATGTAAACAAAAACAAAATAGATAACCCTTAGAAATGTAAATCCCTAATTAAGTTCTCCTCTAGGTTTAAGTGTAGTAAATAAGAAAGTTATGTGTCTAATAAAGAAAATGTAAAAAACCTGGAATTTCACATCCGGGCTTAAGTGTGTTTCCTTGGCTGTACCCCCTAGCATAAGACCCTAGCTAGACGACGGCCCACCCTGTTGTAAACAGCGGTGGGGAGGTAGGCCAAGTAGAAAAAAAAAAAAAAAAAAAAAAAAAAAAAAAAAAAAACCTAACCTAACCTAACCTAACCTAACCTAACCTAACCTAACCTAACCTAACCTAACCTAACCTAACCTAACCTAACCTAACCTAACCTAACCTAACCTAACCTAACCTAACCTAACCTAACCTAACCTAACCTAACCTAACCTAACCTAACCTAACCTAACCTAACCTAACCTAACCTAACCTAACCTAACCTAACCTAACCTAACCTAACCTAACCTAACCTAACCTAACCTAACCTAACCTAACCTAACCTAACCTAACCTAACCTAACCTAACCTAACCTAACCTACCCTAACCTAACCTAACCTAACCTAACCTAACCTAACCTAACCTAACCTAACCTAACCTAACCTAACCTAACCTAACCTAACCTAACCTAACCTAACCTAACCTAACCTAACCAACCTAACCTACCTGGTCCCCTCTCTAACCTAACCTGGCCTAACCTAACCTAACCTGGCCGCCCACCCGGGCTAACCTGGCCTAACCTAACCTAACCAGTCCACCTAACCTAACCTAACCTAACCACCGGGGCCCGCGCCTAACCTAACCTAACCTAACCTAACCTAACCTGGCCGGGCCACAACCTAACCTAACCTAACCTAACCTAACCTAACCTGGCCGCGGACAGTCCCTAACCTGGCCTGGCCTAACCTAACCGAGCCAACCTAACCTAACCTAACCTAACCTAACCTAACCTAACCTAACCTAACCTAACCTAACCTAACCTAACCTGACCTAACCCTAACCTAACCTAACCTAACCTAACCTAACCTAACCTAACCTAACCTAACCTAACCTGACCTAACCTAACCTAACCTAACCTAACCTAACCTAACCTAACCTAACCTAACCTAACCTAACCTAACCTAACCTAACCTAACCTAACCTAACCTAACCTAACCTAACCTAACCTAACCTAACCTAACCTAACTTAGGGAAGAATGGATACTGCCGGACTCCTACCTGCTAAAAACCTGACGACTGTTCCTCCTCGACATAATCGCCGTGGCCATGGGATACGCAAAGCATTCACCAAGACCACCGGCATGGTTCCCATCGAAGGGACCTTTCCATCTAGGCGTGCAGGGAACAGTCTCTGCACGCCACCTCCAGACCCTAATGCCTCCCCGGTGAGCTTCGGATTGCCCTAACAATCCTCCACCCTAACCTGGAGTCGATGCACACCTGATTTTACTCAGGTGTCCATCGACTCCCCCCGTGTGGCCCGTGCCGCGGCCGGGCCTTAGGCGGGCGACACTGCTTCGTGACGCCCACTCTATGGTCGGACTTCCGACCCGCCGCGGCACAATACCGACACTTCGGCGATGGCGCGGCGCAGCGCGCGGCCTTATGGCCGGGCTCGCTGCAGCGGAAACAAATTCCGCTGCTGTCCTCCGTAGCGGTGCATCGCACTCCCACGTGTCCCGTAAGGAGGCAGCGATAGCACCGCTGGGGACGCGGGTCCAGCGACTGCACCCGCGCCATCACCCACCCGATCTTAAGCCGGCCGGCCTCGGCCCACTTCTTTGCGGCGGCCACAGGGCACCGCACCCACACGGATCCCGTTCCCTGGGTGTTGCGCCGGATCTCCCCGGTTTTCACCGAGGATTCCAGGCAACCCCCTCGCGCATCACGGCTACGACCACGTCGGCTACCACACCGAGTCGTCCAGATCTCAACGATCCGCAGCTCGGCCGACTTCACTGGCCTGGAGACCCGGACGGTGTCCTCGGGCAGGACCTCCTCGATTTTGGCGGCCAACGCGTCTGCCGCCTCGCCTGTGTGCGTTCCGGGGATCTCCAGGATACGGGACCCGGTTCTCCCTACTTTGAACCTCAGGTCGGTGATACCGAGCTGGGCCAAGGAAATCTTGGCCTTCGCTTCGGTGAGCACCGACCCGTAGGTGACGCCCCTCTCCTCGGCTCCCGGCCTCATGGTTAACACCACTGCCGATGAGCGAGGGGGGCGTGCTTTAACCTTCCGCGCGGTTGCCTTCCGCTGCGGGGGTGCCTCTGTTTGGCCGCCGCGTGGCCCCTTCGCGGTGGCGCGCATTGGCGGGAGCTGCCTGGCTTGCGCCAGCGCCCTTGCGCTTCCCGCGCCTACAACCGTCGACCAGCCCTCCTGGTTGGCTGAGGTCGACGGCTGCTAACCTCCCCGCTGGGCTTCCCAGTCTGTGGGACCCTATCGGTCCCGGACCGGATGATCCGGCAGTAGGCGCACTCTTGGCGGCCTTTGGTGGCCCTGACGCTTCGCCGAGATCCGCTCCTCCATCTCGGCGAAGCGGGCTCTCATCATCTCGCCTACTCGCCGGATCATCCGGTCTTCGGCGTCCTCCTTAACCCGGGGCGGCGGCACCTTCCGGCGCTTCGCCGTCGTTCCCGTGATGGTCACTAACCTCAATGGCGTCCTCGCCTCCTCCAGCCAACCTGGACCTTTGCAGGGCGCGACGGTCGAGAGCGTTGGCCCTTTAGCTCCTCTAGAAGCCGAACGCTGCTCCCGCGCCTGCCGCTCCCAGGACCTCTCTCGCCTTTGAGCTGGCTACCTCTCGGCCAGGCGGCGGAGGACTGCGACGCCATGCGAAGGGCGGAATTTCTTCCTCTTGTCGGCCAACGCCTCCTTCCAGCATGGCCCGCTTCACCTAACCTGTCCAACGTTCCTCAGCCGCTCATTGGACCTCTAACCTGAGGGAGTCGCGACTCCGGAACCCGTCCTCGCCTTCAGGACCTCCGCCGCCGACCGAATACTGGCGATGGAGTCCTTTATCGCCTTGACGATAGTGCCCTTCAACCGGACACCTCACTGCGGAAAGAACCTGAAGGGCACTGGTCCTCAACCTTGCGCCTAGCTCGTCGGCGCCCATAACCTGGCATACCGCACCTCTCCGCCGAACCTTCCACGGGCGCGCGCCGGAACGGAGACCTGGAGGGGCCGGCTGGCTTCAGACGCTAAGCCCCTGTCTCCATTCGGGCGGTTCTGGCCCCGCGCTCCTCTCTGGACGGGCTCATGGCCCGTTCTGACCCTAGTCGAGGCACCTCCACCAGATCGACGTCGTCGTCGGAGTCCAATCTGCGGCCTCTCGACGACCGCCTCCTGTTTTTTGGGTGAGGTGCTCACCCTCGCCAAGCACTGCTCCTCCGATCCCAGTGACAACGAGGACCCTGTAAGCTCGGAGTCCATGTTGGCCTAACCTCGTAGTCCGATATGCCTCCGCCACGGTCTGACCTATCGTCCTTCACCTCTCCTCCCACTCCCTCCTGCGCTGAGCTTGTCCCCCCCAGAATACGTGGGACAGTCCACCCCCGGCAAATCCGGTGCGGTGGAGGAGGATTCTCCGGCCGCTGAGCGGCCGGTACCTCCCTGGGGTAATTTCTTTTTACGCGTAGCCATTTCATATTGTGTTCCTTTTTACGGGTGTGGTCCCGAACTTCCTCCAACGAAACAGAAAAGGAAATACAAACGAAAAGACAGAAAGACAAAAAGACAGACAAAGACAGATAAAAACCAAAGACAAACTAAAACCCAAAATAAATTAAAACAAACAAAAAAAGTAAAAACCGAAACCAAAACAAAGAAGAAGAAACGAACAAAAAGAAGACTAAAACAGGAAGTTGGGCGGGTTCCTAACCTAACCGGGATCCTCGACTTTTGTCGAGGCATAGGAATCATAAACCCGCCCAACCTGCCGGGCTACTGGCCGACATAGTAGCCGTATCCCGAAGGAACAACTACTATCCCGCCCGGGGCGTACCAGAACCAAACCATTGCTCGGCCACCGTTCCCCGCGGACGTATCCACGAGGATGGGGAAGCCTCCCAATGGCAGGCCCATACTAGGAGGTTGCCCGACCCACGCCCCAACCTAACCTAACCTAACCTAACCTAACCTAACCTAACCTAACCTAACCTAACCTAACCTAACCTAACCTAACCTAACCTAACCTAACCTAACCTAACCTAACCTAACCTAACCCAACCTAACCTAACCTAACCTAACCTAACCTAACCTAACCTAACCTAACCTAACCTAACCTAACCTAACCTAACCTAACCTAACCTAACCTAACCTAACCTAACCTAACCTAACCTAACCTAACCTAACCTAACCTAACCTAACCTAACCTAACCTAACCTAACCTAACCTAACCTAACCTAACCTAACCTAACCTAACCTAACCTAACCTAACCTAACCTAACCTAACCTAACCTAACCTAACCTAACCTAACCTAACCTAACCTAACCTAACCTAACCTAACCTAACCTAACCTAACCTAACCTAACCTAACCTAACCTAACCTAACCTAACCTAACCTAACCTAACCTAACCTAACCTAACCTAACCTAACCTAACCTAACCTAACCTAACCTAACCTAACCTAACCTAACCTAACCTAACCTAACCTAACCTAACCTAACCTAACCTAACCTAACCTAACCTAACCTAACCTAACCTAACCTAACCTAACCTAACCTAACCTAACCTAACCTAACCTAACCTAACCTAACCTAACCTAACCTAACCTAACCTAACCTAACCTAACCTAACCTAACCTAACCTAACCTAACCTAACCTAACCTAACCTAACCTTTTTTTTTTTTTTTTTTTTTTTTTTTTTTTTTTTTTTTTTTCACGTCAGGAAAATCCATCATGGAGAACCATTCCCTTAGGGAAGAATGGATACTGCCGGACTCCTACCTGCTAAAAACCTGACGACTGTTCCTCCTCGACATAATCGCCGTGGCCATGGGATACGCAAAGCATTCACCAAGACCACCGGCATGGTTCCCATCGAAGGGACCTCCATCTAGGCGTGCAGGGAACAGTCTCTGCACGCCACCTCCAGACCCTAAAACCTCCCCGGCGAGCTTCGGATTGCCCTAACAATCCTCCACCCTAGGGTCAATTTTGGAGTCGATGCACACCTGATTTTACTCAAGTGTCCATCGACTCCCCCCCCCCACCTGTGGCCCGTGCCGCGGCTCGGGCCTTTGGCGGGCGACACATGTTAGTGACGCCCACTCTATGGTCGGACTTGCGACCCGCCGCGGCACAGTACCGACACTTCGGTGATGGCGCGGCGCAGCGTGCGGCCTTATGTCCGGGCTCGCTGCAGCGGAAGCAAATTCCGCTGCTGTCTTCCGCAGCGGTGCATCGCACTCCCACGTGGCCTGTAAGCAGGCAGCGATAGCACCGCTGAGGACGCGGATCCAACGACTGCACCCGCGCCATCACCCACCCTATCTTTAGCCGGCCGGCCTCGGCTAGCTTCCTCGCAGCGGCTACAGGGCACCGCACCCACACGGAGCCCGTACCCTGGGTGTTGCGCCGGATTTCCCCGGTTTTCACCGAGGACTCCGGGCAACCCCCCTCACGCATCACGGCTACGACCACGTCGGCCACCATCACCGAGTCGTCCAGATCTCCGATCCGCAGTTCGGCCGACTTAACTGGCCTGGAGACCCGGACGTCCTCGGGCAGGACCTCCTCGATTTTGGCGGCCAACGCGTCTGCCGCCTCGCCTGTGTGCGTTCCGGGGATTTCCAGGATACGGGACCCGGTTCTCCCTACTCTGAACCTCAGGTCGGTGATACCGAGCTGGGCCAAGGAAATCTTGGCTTTCGCTTCGGTGAGCACCGACCTGTAGGTGACGCCTCTCTCCTCGGCTCCCGGCCTCATGGTGAGAACCACCGCCGATGACCGAGGAGGGCGTGCTTTCGCCTTCTTCTTCCGAGCGGGTGCGTTCCGCTGTGGTGCCGCTGTTTGGCCACCACGTGGCCCCATCGCTGCGCGCGCATTGGCGGGAGCCGCCTGGCCTGCGCCAGCGCCTTTGCGCTTCCCGCGCCGTACAACCGTCGACCATCCCTCCTTGTTTGCTGAGGTCGACGGTTGCGGGACTCCTCCCTCGCTGGGCTCCCCGACCTGCGGGACCCTATCGGCCGCTGCACCGGACGATCCGGCAGTAGGCGCACTCTTGGCGGCCTTTTGTGGCCGCGTTCTCTTCGCCGAGATCCTCTCCTCCATCTCGGCGAAGCGGGTGTTCATTATTTCGCCTACTCGCCGGATAATCCGGTCTTCGGCGTCCTCCGTCAGGGTCCGGGGCGTGGCACCTTGCGGCGCTTCCGCCGTGGTCCCCGAGATGACCACTGGAGGCAACTCGGCAGCGGTTTTGGCCTCCTCCAATTGCCGCAGCGCTTTATGAAGGGCGGCGCGGTCGAGAGCGTTCGAGTCCTTGAGCTCCTTCAACTGTCGAACGCTGTCGCGCGCCTGCCGCTCCCACTCCTCGCGCTCCGCCTTCAACGCGGCCAGTTCTTCGGCCAGCGCGGCGGAAGACTGCGACGCCATCTGGAGCTGTCGGAACTTCTTCCTCTCCTCGACAGACTCCTTCAGCATCGCAGCCTTCATCTCCCGGACCTCGTCCAACTCCTCACGGAGTTTGCGGACCTCCCGCCTGAGGGCTTCCTCCTCCGGGTTTGACGACCTTTGCCTCAGGGCACCCGACGCCGATCGGATGGTGTGGATGGCGCGGTTGATCTCTCCGACTATAGTGCCCTTCAGGTTGCTGGACTTTCTGACTGCAGCAAGGACCTGAAGGGCACTATTTTCCACCTTGGCGCCCAGTTCGTCGGCGCCCAATGTGGCATTCTCCTCCGAGTCTCTTCGGATGCGCGAGACGGACCTGGACGATTCGGGTCCAGAGGCCGAAACCCCTGTCTCCGATCGCGCCGCAGACTTGGCCGTTCGCGCTCCCCTCTTGGCCGTTGGAGGACCCCTGGCCCTGCTCCTCCGTGCAGCAGATGACAGCTGCACGTGGTCGGCTTCATCGTCATCGGAGTCCAGCTCCTCCTGACCTCTCTCTGCGATCCTCCTCTTTCGATGTTTCTTGGGGGGCGAGGTACTCCCTCTCGCCTCCCCAAGGTTGTCATCGGACCGGAATGACATTGAGGACCCTGTGCATTCCGAGTCCATGTCCGCTACGTGCAGTTCGAGGGCCTCCAGGTAACTAACGGCCCCGTACTTCCGTATCAGCTCCTTCTGATACCTCTCCTCATCGCTGCCCGTGTCCCCCCCAGAGTACGTGGGACGGCCCACCCCCGGCGAATCCGGTGCGGTGGGGGAGGATTCTCCGGCCGCGGAGCGACCGGTACCTCCCTGGGGTAATGTACTTTTACGTTCAGCCATGATGTTTTTTGTTTCCTTTTTACGGGTGTGGTCCCGACCTCCTGCCACCATCGACGAAGAAAGAAAGGGAAAAACAACCAAAAAGACAGCAAAGATGAAAGACAGAAAAAAGACAGACAACAACCAAAACAAACTAAAACCAAAACAAACAAATTTGAACACAAAGAAGAAGAACAAAACAACCGAGCCAAAAGAAGAAGAACAAAAACAAAACAAAAACGAAGAGGAAGTTGGGGGGGTTCGCCGGCTCCGGCAGCCTCGACTTTGTCGAGGCATGGGAACCGCGAACACGCCCAACCTGCCGGGCTACTGGCCGACATAGTAGCCGTATCCCGAAGGAACGACTACTATCCCGCCCGGGGCGTACCAGAACCAAACCATTGCTCGGCCACCGTTCCCCGCGGACGTATCCACGAGGATGGGGAAGCCTCCCAATGGCAGGCCCATACTAGGAGGTTGCCCGACCCACGCCCCAACCTAACCTAACCTAACCTAACCTAACCTAACCTAACCTAACCTAACCTAACCTAACCTAACCTAACCTAACCTAACCTAACCTAACCTAACCTAACCTAACAACCTAACCTAACCTAACCTAACCTAACCTAACCTAACCTAACCTAACCTAACCTAACCTAACCTAACCTAACCTAACCTAACCTAACCTAACCTAACCTAACCTAACCTAACCTAACCTAACCTAACCTAACCTAACCTAACCTAACCTAACCTAACCTAACCTAACCTAACCTAACCTAACCTAACCTAACCTAACCTAACCTAACCTAACCTAACCTAACCTAACCTAACCTAACCTAACCTAACCTAACCTAACCTAACTAACCTAACCTAACCTAACCTAACCTAACCCAACCTAACCTAACCTAACCTAACCTAACCTAACCTAACCTTCCCTAACCTAACCTAACCTAACCTAACCTAACCTAACCTAACCTAACCTAACCTAACCTAACCTAACCTAACCTAACCTAACCTAACCTAACCTAACCTAACCTAACCTAACCTAACCTAACCTAACCTAACCTAACCTGGCCTGGCCTGGCCTGGCCTAACCTGGCCTGGCCAACCTAACCTAACCTAACCTAACCTAACCTAACCTAACCTAACCTAACCTAACCTGACCTGACCTAACTGGCCTAACCTAACCTGGCCTGGCCTGGCTGGCCAACCTAACCTAACCTAACCTAACCTAACCTAACCTAACCTAACCTAACCTAACCCTAACCTAACCTGGCCTAACCTGGCCTAGCCTGGCCTAACCTGGCCTAGCCTGGCCTAACCTAACCTAACCTAACCTAACCTAACCTAACCTAACCTAACCTAACCTAACCTAACCTAACCTAACCTAACCTAACCTAACCTAACCTAACCTAACCTAACCGGAGGTTATTAGTGCCATTCATTATCTATATTGGATTACGAAAACGAAATGTCATCGCCTTCTACATTTAACATGGCGCCATCTAGTGGCTACTAGAGGATAATGTGTTTGATTTTAATTGTTTGATTGCGCCATCTATTGTAGGATAGCTGTTCTTTTATCACTTTGCTTTGCTTTAACTAATGATAAAGTTCTTTACTAGGTTGACAGATGGCGTAGCAGTTGTACGACGGCGAGTAGCAGTGGTCTCAAGTTGAGACGCTCAGCCGTCATTAAGTACTTTGCACGACTCACTGACTTCTCCACCCTCACATTGAGCGTATTACGTGTTGTTTTCTTTCTTTGATAGCGAAGAGTATTCTTATTCAAGTGTATGCTTATTGTGAATATTTTATTATTATTATTATAATTATAATTATAATTATAATTAATGGAACTTCAGCCGTCAGGACGTCAGCACATATTGGATTATTTCACATACCTAGGTTCGTTTCGCCGTGTTATGTATGTATTGTTAGATTATTTATACTCGATCAGAATACGTACTGTAAGGGCTTGCCTCTGTACAGATGTAGGTTCAAACTAGAACCCTACTCGTTTCGATTTCCTCAAGGTAGATTTTTGTATTTGTTCCTCGACAGGTACGTGGCGCCATACAATTTTATAGTGTCTGGTCTTGTTCATAGAGTTTATATAATTATTTTTGTCACATAAGTCTATTTTTTATAATGCGATGCCCTCACGCCTTAGGCGCAACGGTCGCTGGACAGAAAGTACACGTTTAATGACAAATTGCGAAGCCGCTTTACTTTTGCACCGACTTCAAAGAGTAGAATGCTTTTATTTCGACAATTTTTTTTTTTTTTTTTGCTGTTTATGCTGCTGAATACCGTCGTCTATTTTTTTATCGAATTTTTTTTTTTTTTTTTTTTTTTTTTTTTTTTTTTTTTTTTTTTTTTTTTTTTTTATCTATTCCTTTATTTATATTGAACGTTTTCACAGATATTATCTATTATCTATAATATATAATAATGAAGCTGCATTACGGTGACTCACTGACTGATTGACATAGTTGTTCTCCCAGAAGGAGTGCCGGGGGGGTCGTGAAGATATGCCTCTCGCTAGGGTGACCACGAGAAAATTCCGAAAGTTGGGAAAATCCAAGATGGCGGACCTTGGAACTTTGTCAATTTCCGTCGGATCGATTTCGTTCAAGCGGTAGTTCGTAGCGGGCCGCAAACGGTTGCATGTCAGGTTTTTTGTCAGCATTATCTGGCAACACCTTACATCAGTTTTCTTAGAGAATAGTACTAACGTATCATTGGCTACTGAGCCGTACATACTGACTGCCTGCCTGTAACATACTGTACTACTACTAACTAGCATACTGTAGTATAATTATATTTGTATATTATTGTTATATAATGATATATTTGAATGGCTCGGTTCACGTACCACCGACTATGAGGGGAGATCTGTTTATGGCTTTGCTTTGGCGTATAGTTTGACGCAACTGGTATCCTCACCTACGCGAATTCCTGATGTTGTTGACCATATACCTTCACTGTTGGACCTTCTGCTGACTTCTCATCCGGACGGATATTAGATCTCTGTGGAAGCCCCACTGGGATCCTCTGATCATCGCACTGGACGATCCTGATGCAATAGTTGAATCTGTCACCGATGTAGTATGTCAGGGAATGGAGATGTTTATTCCAAATTCCCTGGTACCTGTCGGTGGTAGATCTCAGTCCTGGTATGGCGGATCCTGTAGATCGGCGTCTATCAGGAACGTAGCAGGAATGCTTCCGTGCCTGGATTGCAGCTGTGAAGTCGAGTGATCCAGAAATTTCTGTCAGCCCTCTTTCACCACTGCGCAGAGAGGATAACTCGTTGGCCCTACATGCTAAAGAAAAGGCCGATCTCAATTCGACACTGGACGATAGGGAGTAGTCACCGCCGGTCATCTCGCGGTGTGAGACTTCTATGCCAGAGGTAAAATTTACCCAAAAGCTGGTACGTAGGTCTCTTTTCTCCCTTGATATCCACAAGTCGAGTGGGCCTGACGGTATTCCTGCTATTGTGCTCAGGACGTGTGCACCTGAGTTGGATCCGGTACTAACGCGTCTTTTCCGGTACTGCTACTATACAGGTGTAGTCCCGAAACTTTGGAAGACAGCTTTGGTTCATCCGATCCCTAAGAAGGGTGACCGCTCAGATCCAGCTAACTATAGGCCCATAGCCATCACCTCCTTATACTTAAAGATCATGGAGTCGATTGTCAACCGTCAACTCCTACGACACCTAGAAGTGAACCAGTTGATTTCTGATCGTCAGTATGGCTTTTGCCAGGGTCGGTCGGCTGGTGATCTTCTAGCGTATTTGACACATCGATGGGCAGAGGCTATTGAGAGTAAGGGGGAGGGCCTATCTGTTAGTCTGGATATTGCGAAGGCCTTTGATCGGGTTTGGCACAAGGCTCTTCTTTCAAAGCACATATGGAATACTGTTATCATCTCTAGCACCACAATACCAGTTACTTCCATTTGACCGCATTCAGAACCGAGCAACCAGAATCATTGGTAATCAACGTCTATGTGACAGACTCGACCCATTGGCTTTGCGGCGAGATATTGCATCTCTGTGCATTTTCTACAGCATATATCACGGGGAGTGTTCTGAGGAATTGTTCGGATTAATACCAGCTGCTGAGTTTAACCACCTTACCACCCGTCAGAGACTGAAAAACCATCCTGATCATCTGGATAAATGGCAGTCTTCCACAGTACGGTTTTCTAGAAACTTTTTGCCACGCACAACCACATTGTGTAATCACTTTCCAGCAATGGTATTTCTGAACCGATACGATATTAAAACCTTCAAGAAAAGAGCTTATTTATAAAAAAAAAAAAAAAAAAAGCAGTATATGATTTTCCAAACGCAGGGTTTCATTCGTTTGCTGTAGAGGAATCCCTCCTATCGATACAGTGGGCTTATAAGACGTGACCTGTTTAATTTGATTTTTACGGCCTAGCAACATACATTTTGATTTAGCGGAATTCAATTATCGTTTTTTTTTTTTTTATTTTTTTTATTTTAGGTTAGACTGTTTTTGTGGAACCCGTAGGTTCCACGGTACCCGGTTTGGAAATTAATGTTCTAGAATCTACACACGCGGTAGCACGTCAAGCCGACTTTCAAGTAAGAGCAGCACCGTGTGTATATTTACACGAACCATTTGGAGCCACTTTTGACCCCCTCATAACACAAAAACTCTTTCACATAAACCTGTCAAATTTGGTTCATATATGGTATGAGACTTGCGAGATAAATATGTGTTCCAAATTTCATAAACATATCTCAAACGGTAGATATTAATGTCCAAATGTCGTCATTTTTATCACTGATCAACTATAGATCAAAATTATAACCCACTTCCAGATGACCTAGGAAGTTCAAATTAGGCATGCAGATAGGTAATTAGGTGAATATAAAGGAAAAAATATAACAATATATAATATCATTAATTCTTATAACTTAGGATAATATACTGTAGCCTAAGGTCTAACTTGGCTAGTTTTCATATACGAAATATACCTTCGCAAGTTCTAAACATGTTACTTGTCGGTTCCTATTTTAATATTAGTAGTAACTAGCAATCGAAAGTAATAATTGGTATATGAGAACTGGCCAAGTTAGACCTTAGGCTGCAGTATATTATACTAAGTTATCTTATAACTAAAATAAATGATATTTTATATTGTTACAAATACATTTCAGGACAGACCATTGAACTTGGCACCCATTTAGATCTCACCTCTTTTGTCGTAGAAGTCAACAATCAAGGCATATATCATAATATTAAACTCGGCTATCATTTCACATTTATGTTTTTGATGGGATATTGTTATTACGTCGACTGCATCGTGTGGGTGGATGCGGTCGCTGCAAATATTATATTAGCAACGAGGTGAATCAATGCGTAGGATTCTTCTATGTGGGTTGTGATCAACTGAACAGAATCAGTGGGTGGAACAATAAAACACCATATTTTTCTCACATTTGTAATTATATGAAAACAATTTTTACATAATTTGTTTTAAAACAATAAATATAGATAATTAATTATGTTTCAATTTAACTATGACTGACGGAATAAATACGTGTCACAAGTTTCAATATATTTACATATACATAATTAGGTGGAGCGGCGGCGCGGCGGCCGGGGCCGACCGCCACGCGTCACGTACAAAACAATTCGACTAACTAATGAGTTCCGAATTATATCGTATATCGTAAATACAAGTAAGTTGTAAGTTTTGAATTTGTACAATATTTACAAATACGTTCTAAGAAGTAATAAAATATATGATGCCGTCTCCACTCTGCATCACACAAACAATTCATTAGTAATATATATATGTATGTATGTATGTATGTCTACATACAGCGACCTGGGAGAAATATACCTTCAGTGGTTTACGATCAACGTGTCCGGGGTCGGCTGTGGCGGCCGGACATAGTCCGGGACCCGGACGACTGACACCCGGCTACAGTAGAGTGCACCATTATATATCCCGGGAGTGGTCCGTGTGGACACTCACACACGATGCCTATCACGCGTGACAATACAAATGATAGTATTAAAGTACTACAAAAATGTTACAAGGTGATAAATTGGCACTTCAAAGAGAGGTTTGTCGGAAGAATTAGTAAAGCTGTTTGACCCCGCCGTGTTCATATTACATAACGCTACTTAGGTATATACAGTATGTAGAGAGAGGCCACAAACAAACAAAACATGCTTCTTAATCCTAGAGGAATGTGGTACGTGGTACGTGGTACATGGGCTAACCGTCCGCTGCCGCACCTACTGAGTCGTGACTGTGATTCAATGTTTAAAAGGACACTTACTCGAGTGAGAATTTTTTTTTTCTAAACGGCTGTCGTTAAGTGAACCGTAATGATACCCTCCACAAGTATTACAGTATTACAGTATTACAATGCCGCCACCAGATTGCGGTTGGCACTAGTCGACAATTTTACATACAATATATACTTTTACAATATTTCATAAACAGTGAAGTCCTTCATTAGGACACATTCATCTACAACAATTAAACTGGAACGCGGACAATGGTGGTCACCAATTACAACATGTCCCACCACCACCATCCGATCAGAGGAGTGCGTTTCTGCGCAGCAGAAGATATCCAGCGACAGTAGGTATTGGTCAACCGGACAAGTCTTTTATGTAACTGTGACATGGAGAGGGAACCCGTGCCTGCAATGAGCCGCACTCACATTCACTTACTGTACAGTGGGGCGATGGAGACAGACAGACAGACAGACAGACCACGGTCAAGTAAATACATAACAAACATTAGTAGTTGGTGCAGTTGACTAGATGAGCTTACTTGCAATAATCTCACGTTTTATGATGAGTCTTAGAGTGTTTAGTTGAGTTGAGACAGGAGACTCTCATGGACTAGTGAATGACACATTTGTCGAAGGACTACGTACAATCAGTTCGATGACTTTGGTCCGGTATTGTCGCAGGGGCCCTCATTGTGGACACTAGAGGATCCTGTACTGAATTAGTTTCCTTTGTAATACATACAAAGAGTTGTATTTTAAATAATTTCATACCTAATACCAATTTGTTTTGGTAACGAATGTTTTCCTGAGAGGATACACTGCTAGCACAATAGTTATATGTTGCGACCGGTGAGACGATGGCAGCGTAGTGAGCTGCGGGCGGCGGTCGGACGGACGGCCACCGACCACCACCACACCACACCACCACACCACCACACCACACCACCACACCAGCAATCAACTTCCGGTCGCAACTCACAAGTGACGGTTACCTAAACGCTAGTATTATTATTATGAAACCACATGTCACTTAACATTATAATCATCTCTATATATTATTATTGTGGTCGAGATAATTATTTTCTCTCTCAAATTCGAAAAGTTACAACACGTCTCACTTAGTACATAATGACATACACAAGAGTTCGGCGGATACAAACAGGCCAGAGTTGTCTACATACATAGGCTTCGTTACAATTCACTCGCACACGTCGCGCCGCTCACTTTAATACAAACAAAGTTGACTAATAAACATTCTTATATCTATTATATATATACTCATCTAAAATCTCACTGTCGCTTCGACCACGGCTACGAGCGTTAGCGCGTAGGAAGAAACGTTACTTTCAATAGTACTCGTGTAGATACACGAGTATATTACTTCCGCCCGGTCGGATGGTGCTCGTCGAATGAGCGCGTTCACGCAGAGAGGACGCGAGGGGAGAGGAGAGGAGAGCGGAGGTGCGGGCGTCATGCGAGCAGGCAGCGGAGCAGGCGGCGGGCGCTACACGAGCACGGGGCGGCGGGGGGCGCGGCGGGGGGCGCGGCGCGGGGGGCGGCGGCGGCGGCCCGCGCCCTCGGCGGCGGCTGCTGCTATAACCGCTGGTAGGGCGGCGGGGGCTGCGTCGCGGGCTGGTGCAGGTGGAACGGGTGGAACGGCCGCCCCACCGCCGGCACCTCGCCCTGCAACACCACCCGCCCGCACACGCGCACACTACACCAACAGCTCGCCACCTGCACCTCTCCCAGGCGATACGTACAATACGTACGTATCGAGTGAGATACATCGACACGTACGTATAGCAGGACATTGCAGGTGCTACGTCGAGTAACACGTAGCTTATTTGTTTGATAGTCTAACATTAATAATAGTAATAGTAATGCTCTTTATTGTACAAAAGAAAAAAAAAAAAAAAATGTTAACATAGAGGCCGGCCTTATGCCTCGAAGCAATCTCTTACAGACAACCTGGATAATATGTAATGTATCGAAGGACCGATCGAATCGATTCTGTAATTTTTAGCTAAAGATGTACATACAACATGAAAAAAAAAAAAAAAAATTTTGTAATAATATATTTATTATTACAAAAACACATGTTTTTTTTTTGCGAAGTTGAACTGCTTGTAACGATTTTTAAACCTAAGCTCTAATTAAATACAGTCGATTTTGGGAAAAAATGGTTCCTGAAGATATAAAAAAAAAAAAAAAAAAAAAAAAATAACAGAGGCATCGCAAAATTAGTTTCAACACATGTCATGTTAAGAACTCGTTGCCGGGGGCGAGTCATTGTGTTGGTTGGCTGGTGTCGGAGCCATGGCTCCTCCTATACTTACAACTTGAGTTTGTTGGTTTTGAGCTTGTTTAATATTTTTCTCCTGTATCATCAACTGGTGCGCCGCTCTGCAACAAGCAACAAGTACATTAATATAATCATCATTGAGTACAGTATATGTACCATACCAACCTAATTGATCTATATTTAGAAGGAGATACCTCGTCAACAATAGAGAGTGTAGCAAGCTGTATCAGAATGTACCAGTCATACAGCGGCGGGCTGTATATTAAAAAAAAAAAAAAATAATCAAAGTTTTAATTGTTGTATGTTGTTGTATGTTGTATACTCACCTATCCATTTGTTCTTGGGTCATTTCAAGCGCCTCTTGCATTTCCCGGGAGGTGTTTTTAACGAACTCCGGGTCGCAGTACGCACCCAGGCCTTGTTCGGCTAACACCTGCGATACATTACAACACTAGCCATTATATGTAACCACCGCACCACACAACACCACACAACACAGCACAACACAACACAACACAACGTTACAAACATACTTCATTTATAAAGCAGCAGAAATAATGAAAGATTCTAATTGCTAGCTACTTATGTAACTGTACAGGAAGCTTCACTTATTTCCAAAGAACACGGCCAGATTCATAACATTAACACTAGATTTGAACTCAAACATGATGATCTTAAGTATCGTTTAGAAAAAGTCAATTAGTATTTTATGGGAATTAATGGTTACGAAATGTTACAACAAGTTATCAAACGACATTCTGAAATTACTTCTAAATAAATTTAACACATTGTCAAATGTTTATTGAGCAAAGCCTTACTCACTAAACGATTACTTAAATGACAAATGTGAATGACAATAGATGAGATTTTTATTTAAAATTAAGAAGCATAAAAATAAAATACGCAACGATGAATTGATGGTCCTGCTCAGCGTTGTATTAGGTCCTTACATATGAAATAAGAGGAGATATTTAATTCCAAAGTGGCCAGAAAAATTGAATTCCTAACCAAAAGGTTAGGAATTCCAATTTAAAATTTATACAGCTATTTACTCATGCATTTGGTTTTGAAAACCGTAATCCATGTTTCTTCCATCTTTGGGGTTTTGCGTCACTCAGTTTACAAACTGGAAAACCAAGGTTGATAATGAAGTTACCAAATTAGAAGAGCTTTATTTGGAATGTCTAAGACATCCTCCGTACTCCCCGGCTCTTGCTCCAACAGATTACCATTTTTTTTTTTTAATTTAGCATTACATTTTGCAAGAGAAAAATTCAACCACGATGGGGCAGTCCAAAGCGCTTTCAAAGATTTGATATATTCTCATCCGAATGTCTCCCTTACAAAACGCAAATTTCATATGTTAGAACCTAATATATAGGAGTAGGTAGATCACTTAAATGTAGATATGTAGGTATGTATATATGTATGTATGTATGTATGAGCAGGTGAGTCGAGACGAGGTGAGGTACCCTGGTGACGAGACTCTCCGCGGAGCCGACCACGGGCAGGCCGGCGTCGTTGCCGCGCGGGCTGCCCGGCAGCGACACCACGCTGCGGCCCGAGCTAGCGCCGCCTGCAACCGGCCCCGCACACCCGCCTCAGTACCACACACCACACACCACTCATAAATAATATAATTAAACTAAATAAATCAGAGAATTTAATGTGTCTACTATCAATATAAATAATAAGATCAATTGTAAGTTACCTGGTCGCATTTGGTTAAAGAAATCTTTGAATAATCTACGTGAGGCTGCTATGAAATTCAATATTCTGAAAGCTTTGTCATACGCGTAATATTACTTTATACATGATTAAAAAAGCCAAAACTGATTTAATTTATAAATTTTATAAACAAATCGATTGTTCTCGTGAAACTTTCCATGTGGACGTGCAAGTTTTACAGTGTGAACACTGATTTAAATAGATCGATTAGGTATAGCAAATGTACTCTAAGGAAGCCGCTAAGTCCAAAACTAATGCAAGTCTAAAACTTTCCGATGCGATTCATGCTATTATTTACTTAGTTGTTAAGTGATATATGGTAACACTGGTTCTCGTTAATCGTTAGTCCTCGCTAAAATGTGACAAACATGGTTCGAAGCTGAAAGAGAACTAGCCAATAAAGTATAGTTGTTGGGTGCCGGCACGAGTGGTCGTGTGAATATCGTGTACGTATTCGTGAGGAAGTGGAATATTGCATGGACCAGCGGAAGCGATGTGTGAACGTGAAACCTGAGCGTGTGAGCGCTCTCGAGCCGAGCCTCCGCCGCTCGGATGCGACACCCTCCTCCCGGAAGTGGTTACGGAACTAGTGACATGGGGTCATTCCTCGCCACTTCGGCGCTTCCTTCGTTACGGCTCGGAAAACAGAAGGCGACATGTGTCGAAGAAGTGGATTAATTCGTCATAAATTAAGTACAAGTCCAAGTCGGATAGCGACCGAGAGGTCGGTAGGGAGCGGCGGAGTGGGAGCGGGGGCGGAGGAGGGAGGAGGTAACGGGAACGGGACCGGGGCCGGGGCCGGGACGGAAGGAAGCGCGAAGCTCGAGGGCGGACCTGCGTGGTGCGCGCGATCTACAAGCCGGGCGGCGGGCGCATGCGGGGCCGCCGCCCCCGAGGAGGCGCTGCGCACCATCCGACCTGCGGGCGGCGGCCGCGGCGCGCGCAGGCTGCGGCGCTCGCCCCCCGCGCCGCCGCCCGCGCCCCCGCCGGCGCCCCGCCGCGCCGCGTGCGAGAACGCGAACGGCAGCCGGGCCGCCGCGTTGTAGCCGTACAGCGTCATCGTGCGCGCCTCCGTGGTGGGCGTGCACTCGTGCGCCAGCAGCGCCGATATCTTGGGGCGGATGGCGTCGGCGGCGGCGGCGGCGGCGGCGGCGGCGGCGGCGGCGGCGCCCGGCGACGGCGTCCCGTCCTCGGGCTCGGCGCGGCGCGGCGCCTCCTCGGGGTGCACGCGCTGCCTCGAGGCCGACACCGACACCGACGCCGCCGCCGCCGCCCGCGCCGCCTCGCTCGGCGTCGTCAGGTAGTTGACGCACCCGAACGCCAGCCCTATCTGCCCGAGCATCTCCGGGTAGTTGGACTTTTGGTTGCTGTTAGTGCCATACGTTACCGAGATCCACACGTGAGCGGTGAAATAGAAGACGGTGTCAGAATAGAGCAGAACGAGATCGGGCGGGGGATGCGAGTGAGAAATGTTAGTCGAGAGTGCTAGCCACGCGGGGTCAGTCGAGAACTGAAGACGTTCTACGATAGATTGCAAAATATTAACTACCAAACCACACTTGACTACCTGCGTAAATAGCGTTCTTTAGATCGTTTGTGGCTTTTCTGGAATATAACAAGCATATTTTTATCGGATCGAATTATCTAGTATAATACGAAGTTAATGGACGTCACTGATCAGTGATTAGAGTGCGACATTGGTTACTGTGAATGATGTTGTACATGAAAGTTTACACTCACTCGAGAACTTGATATATTTTTTCCGATTCGCCGTTGAATATCAGTGGCCTCAGCGGTATTTGTTCCTTCGGTTGACCGTTTGCTCTGTAATAGAGAGTGTTTGTTGTTTACCATAATAATATGTACAGTAAAGTCACAAAAGTCCTAACTATTATGTTGCGTGTAATGACTCACAAATTTGGTGCTAATGGTATCGGCCCCACTCCGTACTCTCGCTGCATCATGGAGCTCAGATGGTTGCCGAGGCCGTCTGAAACACAAACATGTTACAACACACGATGTAGCACCGTACGTATCGCGTCATTTATGTTAAATTATTACCTCCTGGAGCATCACCGTGCTTCCGATGTTTATGGAAGTGTCTGTTGGGGCCGTGCCTTCGTATACTCGACCACACCCCACCGAATAGCGAGTGATTTCTCTGTTCAAACATACATTACATTGTAACTAATGTAAGTTTAAAAAAGTAATTCGATTGCATATTTTAAGTTATGTACGATACATATGATAGAGAACGTTGCTGGCGTATTACCCTGTGCATTGGGACATCGCACTCCGTGGTTATGTCGTCTAGATTTCCAGAAATGGCCCGCTTGAGTTCGGGGCCGGCCTCGTGTAGGGTCCGCAGTCCCGCTTGTAGAGTCATCTGATGATTCTGTTCGTCGTTCTGTCGCATTTCTTGCTCTTTTCGTTTTTTGAACCTTGGGTTACAGATAAAAAAAATTAAAATCTGTTGAAATACGCAATTATTTTGTATTTCAATTCTATTTTTGGAGTGCAACTATTAAGTCTATATCTAGGAAAATTAAAGTGATAAGAAATAATGCTAATTATGATAAGCGTATTTATTATCAAAAGTATCGCTAGATGTAAGATTGTATTAAGGAACTCAATTTTTATAAGCAAACAATTTATCATTCGATCTGAACTACTTTTAAATATGTATAATGTAAAGCTATTAAACCAATCCTAATTATTCTCAATGTTTATTTATTACTAACGATAGAGAGCGTAATCATTTTTTATAAAAAATTTATCATGTTTGCGTTTAATTGTACTAAATCTAAAATTAATTTAAATGCAAAATGTAACAAAAGAAAACACAACATTAGAAATGTCACAGAGGAAAATAAAACTGGCTGGAACAGGTAACAATACAAAGTTTATGAGATCAAAATCGAAAATTCTGCATGCTCACGTTAAACAAGTTTAAATGTACAAGGGAAAAACTTTGTCCAAACCACTAGGCATGTTACAACACTGAGAGTACTCATTACAAGACTTTATACTCGATGTACGTCGTACGTATGTCGAGGGTCGAGGGTCGAGGGTCGAGGGTCAAGTCGAGGGAGGATGCGGGCATGCGGGGCCAAACGGTACTCGTCCTCGTACTACGCCAGTGGAACGACTCGGGCGGTCGTCTACGGTCGGGCCGAGGCCGCGAACACTTCTCTATCTACTCGTATGTCCGTACCGGTCTACTCTGAGGGGCCACTGTAGCACTTATGACCAACACTATTAAGGGCACATTCTGATTCCTAAACAACATACGTCTCCTTGCGTTACTTACGCGTGATTCCTATGAAACAAAAATAAATGTGTCAGTGGTAACCGAACTTGACCAAGAAACATGAACAAGACATACAAAACAAGAGGGCGAAATGATGATGTGATGCACTGATCAAACGATATTTAATATTTAACATTTCTTCTCTACTGTCGCATCGCGATACCAATCACGACACGGCATTGATTTTATCAGACCCAACCCAAAATAGACAATCGATCGATCGAAAACTTACAAAACTAATACATTTATCTCTTGATTTCAAAATATATATGAAGATTTTCATTTAACTGAGACATTGCAAATTCAATATGGCATAGGATTTTTATTTTTTTTCGTTTTCACACGAACAAATATTTAATGTGTGAGCACACTGATAATATCTCTAGAATACTATCAAAGTATATCTTTGTTAAAAATAAATTTCACGATAATGTAAATATGAAAAATACTGATAAAAAAGTTACAACATTTATAGTATATAAAAAATAAAAGTTTAAAAACAAAGACGAGGCGGTACCTTCTGAAGTAATCTTGTATAAGGAAGGTGGCGTAGAACTTGCCGACGGTGATCTCGTTGGGGTCTCCCGGGGGCGGGACCACCTGGTCCAACAGTTTAGGTGACGTGCGTTTCCAAATTTTCTTTATTACAGCACGAAGTTCTGTGTTGCAATCGTCTATGTTGCCTGTGATGGGGATAATACTTTGTAATTTGACTCCATTTTTTCCAATCGTTGCGGCCATTCATTACTACTAGTATTAGTTTTTTTATTCTTCAATTTCAATTTAATTTGGTACAGTTTGATTTCTTAGATGAGACTACTTTACGGACTATAGTCGGTCATCTTGTATGATATAATGTTTACCTTCGGTCTTGATCTTGAGCGAGGTCCTGACGACCGCGAACAGCGTGGCGTTAAAGAGCACGGTGCCGTCCGAGTTGAGCGGCATGTTCATAGACACCAGCCTCTTGCACGCCACACGGTGCGGGCACAACTTGCCGAAACCTGATGCCCATATTTAAAGATATATAGTAACTAGATTTTCTTATGGTAATGGAATGGCAGGAATGTCAATGGAAAGTAGAGACTATCGCCCATAGTCAGGAACAGCCACACCACTACACGTCTACAAAATAGACCAGAAATTGCCAATTGATCAGGAATGCCTGCTAATAAAATTGTGCGACGGTACCACCGCGCTATACATTGTTTACGAAGTAACTGCTATAGTGCATGCAATAGCCATTTTAAGGTATGGTATATATAGAAGAGTACTTACCTAAAGGAGGACTAATTTTCCTTAACAAAGTAACTACGTCTAAATGTTTTATTCTACCCTTGGCATCGGGATCGTATTCACTCCATAACCTGTAGATAACATTACAAATACTATTACTATGTAGTGTACTCTATACAACCAACTTAACGAATTTGTGAAATATCTCTACTGGATCATGAATAAAATAATAAAAGGCCATAAGTGTGCCGAAGATATCTTGTCAATCGTTACCTGATTATCTATGGGACTTGAATTTATTAACACATAAACTCTAAAATCCAGGAGTTGTCGTTGTTGGTTTGAGTTGATAATTTTTAGTATTTTTTTAATAATAATATAAATGAATAGATGTGCGATGTAAAGCTCACCTTATAAATTCATCTAAGTGGTGTGGTCCCAGTATTGACCAGTCTCTAGTTAAATAGTCGAAATTATCCATAATGACTGCGACAAACAAATTGATGATCTGAAAATGAACACTCTGCTGTAGCTCAGTATTAACTTTAACACTGTCGTTGAAGTGTTCACGTAGTGTCGTACAAACCTTTATCAAGGTAACACGAGTATTACGTACCAAAAATGAGCAGAGGACGTAGAAGGAGATGAAGTAGGGGAAGGCGAGCACGCTGCCGCAGGAGCCGGAGCCCTCCTCGCCCTCCTCGTCGTAGTTGCGGTCGCACCTCACGTCCGGCTCCGGGGACACGCCCATCATGATGTCCTGCCACGCCTCGCCTGCGCAACACACCAACGAACGAGCAGTGACCAGTGAATTAAATTGACTAAATCATTGTTGTTTTGACATAGGTTGTTGATGTTACCTGTTGCTGATCGAAACAACACGAGTATGGCTTGCGGGAACGTTTGGAAGTGATTGTTTCTTGTTATGTGCGTCTCGTCGTCTATTGCTATTTTACCAAACACCTGCAATGAGATGACATCAATATGATCAATTTATGACGTTACCGATTGACCAACTATTGCAGTAAATAATTCAATTGTAATAGACTTTATAACTAATACAACGTCGTGAGTACCTGCATGCCCACAACTGCGTAGATGAAGAACAGCATGAGGATCAACAAGGCGACGTAAGGCAGTGCCTGGAATGATTTGATGAAGGTCCACAGTAGCGTCCGTATACCTTCACCCCGGGAGAGCAGCTTCACCAGCCGCATCACACGGAACAGGCGGAAGAAATTGATCGACGGGATCGAGCTCTCCTGTGAATGTCCACATCAAATGATTAATCATGTCAGTTAATTTTAGAGAAAAGTAATGAGAAAGTAATAGCAGAAGTAATAGTCTAGATTCAAGCACAAATGAATAAAATAAAAATTTTAGAACCCTTTCTTATTTCGTCAATCTTATCATTTTATTGATCAATGAGTTTAATTTAATATATTATAATTGTGTTGTTTAATATATTCAGTAAGTAATTCTAATGAATTTGAAAAATATATATTCTTAATTACTAGAACCATAAGTACAAGTTTTATCCTTACACCCAATTCTAGAGTCTCCTACTTTGATATGTCACTTGTGTCTACTATACATTTATCGTTTAGACTTGCTAAAACTAAAAATAACATTGTCATGTTTTTTTTTCTGCAAGATATAAACAACATTGACGACGGATTCAAAGATTGCATTAATATCAAGTGCAGTAAGTACGGTGGGTAGTGCGATGTGCCTTATGGTTCATCCGGCTAAGGTTCATTGCGTTACTGTCCCATATTTAATGCCTATTGTATATACATCAAAAGCTTGAGTTTTAATTGATTTATTGGAGTCATGTCATACAACATCTAAAGCCGCCCCGACTCTTTCTGATTATGTGACTTAATTACAACACGTAGTCCAATACGTTTCAGTATGAAGCGTCCTATTGTTAAATTACTCTGCATGTGATCGTGTTCTATGTATTGTAGGGTCCGCGTGAAAGCTCCAACTTACCTTGACAACATGCGCTCTTGGCATTCCACTGCCCTGAAATCAGCATTAAGTCCTTCAAATGAAACTGTATCTAGAAACAGATCTAAAGTGAGATAGCTTTAGCATTTGCTGTTATTACGACATCTATGTTGTCCATGCTCGAGACAGTAACTGTTCTGTGGTCATTACGAAATAGCCAAACTGACGCCATAAGGAACATAACAAAATTTGTACTCGATAGTTGAACATCGTAAACTGGGTGGTGACAGTGGCAGTCTGGCTATTCCCGAATGAGACAGTATCTATCCAAGTGAACGTGTTGCTATAACTGTCGTGGTGTTTGTTGTATACGAGTGCGTGATTGCGATCGGTACCTGGTTCTTGAGTTCGTTTACTTGCGACACCACGATGTCTATGATGCTCCCCAACACGATGATGAAGTCGAACGTATTCCACGCGTCGCCAAAATAATTCTGTACAAACAAAACGTACAAATTAATAAGATTCACTTTATGTATACTATTTAGACATTGATTCTCTAATGTTTGAACTGCTAGAGCTATGTATATTAGAGTTAAACAACAACTATCTGATTCATTCATTCATAAACTTAAGAGCTTGTCTCTTGTCGGTGGAGCTCTTGCCACTTTCTACGATCTTCGATCATACTCTTTAAGCGTTGATACGACACGACTCCAATTCTGTCTTTAATTTGTTTGATATAGCTGTGCCTTGGTCTTCCTCTCCCCCTCTTTCGTTCTATCTCTCCCTCAATAATTACTTTCATAAATTCATCGTGCCGTATCAAGTGCCTTAACATTTTCCCTCGTCTACTTTCTATACCATTCAAATACCATTCAAAATGTGCCTTTTTCTTTCAGCCTGTGCAATACTTCTTCATTTCTTACTTTATATTTCCAGCAACTATTTGATATGATTATTATGTAAATACATGTGCATTATGAGCCCATACAATCGCTGTATGATGAATAAGCCAGGGATCATATTAGTCATTAGAAAAAAAAAAACATTGATTCAACATCTATTCTTTAAGTTGATCATATATAGAATATATTTTTCTAAAAAATAATATAGTGAAGAAATAGTATAATCAGTGTTATTTGAATCAGGACGTTATGTTTTAGTGTATACGGTGCACACTAGGTTTCGTTCGTTTGGGTGTGATGGACGTCTCCATGGCTCACCTTAAACCTAAACGCAGCGAGCTTGAATATGAATTCGAGCGCGAATATGGCCGTGAATATCATGTTGAGCATGTCGAGGGCCTTGCTGTAGTCGGTGGGCTGGTTGTGGTACTTCATGGCGAGCGTGATGGTGTTGATCATGATCAGCACGAAGATGGCGTACTCGAACGGCTGCGACGTCACGAACCACCACACCTTGTACTGGATGCGGTGTTTCGGTATATACCTGCACACACACACACACACACACGCTCACACACACTAGCTGACAAACATTATAAGGTATAGGTACACCGCATTTTATACAAATGTAATAGTGTTTGCACATACATAAAGTCATCGTCAGTGTTGACATAAAGTAATGGATATGGTCCTAACAAGAGTTTAAACCTTTTGGATGAAAGACTCGTGTATGTACGTGTACGGAAACGTAGTCGTATTGAGAGCAGTGTTCGTTATGTTGATGTACCCAAGCAGTACCCAAACATTTGTGAAGCTCTATGTAGAGTTTTGATTTTATAAAATTTTTATGTTTTATATCTGTAGGGGTTCTTCCTACACTTGTTGATAATGATAATTGATGATCTACGGGGATGATAAATAAAAGATACGTCCCGTAGTGAGCGCTCGATGTTACAGGATGATTTATTGTCTCGTATAGTAATATATGTGTAGTGAAATGATATATGCTACGTAAGTGATATAATCTATACATATGATTATTATAGTACTCCGGTGTTCCGTACAAAATCTATAATACAAATGTTACTAATATTATAATCGCGAGTTTGTGACTGTGTGTGGCTTTCAGGCGAAACCTACTGAACAGATTTTAATGAAACTTTACAGTAATGTAGCTTGTACACCTGAATAACACATAGGCTATAATTTAAAAAGATATTATGTTAGTTGGGTGAAATATAATGATAAATATCAAGTAAGTGTGATGCAGACGAAGCTGCGCGGGTGAGCTAGTATATAATATTTACCTTCTGATAGGTTTAGCTTTTAATGCAAACTCGATACAATTCCTCTGGTTTTTGTCCAACTCACAGTTCTTGTACTCCTGTTCACCCTCATTTTGAAATGTCACTATGACGAAACCGACGAATATATTTACCTACAAATGCGTATATAAGTTATATGAAGTGCCAGGACACCAGTGATAAACACTTTATTTGAATTTAAACATATGCATATAATAATATATTGTGACTGTGCACGAGCGATATTATTTGAATATTTTTTTATACTAAGATGATGGCACATAACTCCTAATTAGCAAGTGAACAGCCGAGTACGAGCGGGTCGTGGGCGTCGAGTATGTATAAAGCTGTGGTGTCGCTCGCGGCCCGCACTAGTAATAGCAGTACAGTACAGTACAGTAATTCAAATTCAAATTCAAATTCAAAATATCTTTATTCATGTAGGTCTATTACAGACTCTTATGATATGTCAAATCTACCGTCAGTTCGGAATGATATCGAGATGAGAAGAACTGACAAGAAACTCAGCTCGTAATGTGGTACGTACCATAAAGAAGGCAATAATAATAATATAAATAATGTAGTAGGCTGCAACAATTGGACGGAAGTTGGTGATGGGGCCGCGGTCCTCCGCGTTGGAATCAATAGACACGTACAACAACCTGCAACACACACACACACACACGCAGCTCACTTCACTGGACACTGGACAGTCGCACAACACACTTACAACACACAACAAAAGATAAAACGATTAGATTAGATTAGATAAGACTCATAAACTTAGTCATCTGGCCAGTTCACTAATGATACATCATGATACATCTTGCTGGTACAAACTTAAAACCAGCGCTGGACGCCCATCAGTCCAGCAATAGCTGTTTGTACCTATTGCCAATCATATTAAATATGTATAAATGTGTAACTATATAACTATACTGGCAATAAATGGATTTATTATTAGTAAATTATTTATCAGTTGATAGAGCTTTAGCTCCATTTGGTGACCCTGGTGCTGCTCGTATATCGGTCACTCTGTCTGTATCTGCAAGCTATTACAATTACTGGACAACTGCTATTTTCTGTGCATTTGATGTACAGAAATTAGAAAATTTAACAATTTTGTAACCTCCTCAGTCCTCCTATTGCATTATAAATACTTTTATGTGCTCTATTCGAGTTTGCGTTTGTCGCCTAATTTTATAACTTTCATTACTATAACTTGTTATGATTTAAATTTCAATGTAATTCAATGTATAACACATATTGTATGTTTGTCTGTTGTCGTGTAACACTGACTCACCCTGGCCATCCTTCAAACGTGGACACCGTAAACAGAGTGAGCATCCCCTTCATCACATTGTCAAAGTGGAAGTCGTACCTCTTCCACTCTCTGTCTTTTACTACATAATTACGATTCTCAAATACTAAATAAGTCCCTCTGAAATAACCAACAATGTTTTGTTAAACTGCACAAATATAACGTAACACTATTCGTATATAACACTAAAAGTGTAGAAGTGTACTTACTGACATTCGTCTTTTGTCATTTTCGATATATCATTACAACTAAAAAATTTACCCTGAAACAAATTATCTCTTAATACTTGTAAAATGAAAGTAGTTCGTTGATAGATGGTAATGAACAAACATGCAACATTTACGTAATGCTTTAACATTAAGAAAACTTAATATAATGAATTAAATTATAAAACGTACGTGTAGAGAGACCTTCAGGTTGTGAACTCATTTCTCATGATGCACGTCTTCATAACAAGCATTACAAATATACACCAAATAGGTATCCTCCACTTTACCAAAATGTTGAACATGATATGTATGTGGTAACAATGACACAACACTATCGCATGCGGCATGTTCATGAACAGAACGACAAACATTACAATGAGTAGCAACATGTTAATAAACAACTACATAGTCATGCTGATCGAGACCTTCTAAAACCTTTCACTGATAAATGCAACGATACCCCACAATTACAGATAACAAATATTCTGACAAACCATGTTAATAAAATCGATATATTTTAATTTAAAAAAGTTGGTATTCAATATTTGACATCAGAGAAACATTAAGAAATTGATCATGGTCTATGCACGGAGGGCGCCGTTAGAAGGTCTCAAGATCCACCAACAGAAGCTCACCTTGAACAACTGTACACCGACGACAGCGAACATAAATTGTAATAAATAAGTAACTAGCATTATATTTCCTATTGTCTTAATCGCTACTATCACACATTTGACCACATACTGTGTTACGGAAGTTCGTTAGTTGCAGGCGATACATTACCGGGGCAGGGACAGTCCACAATAGTCCGGTGCGGCGCAGCGGCGGGACATAGGGGGACAAGCAAACCATTTTAATCACACGGGACTCGTTTACATGGGACGCAGTGGGGACCTCATCTATGTTACCAGTATTAGCGACGGTTGGAAAGGGCAAGATAAAACCTGTTAGATAACCTACTGAGAATATAAGTAAACGCCAAGGTAGGGGTATGGTTATACGCAAAGGTTTGCATGTTTACTACACCTTTGGGTTCAACGATAAAGTTAATGATGACATGCTTCACCTAATTAAGACGACATCTAACGTAACTTTGGATTAGAGCATGAATAACTAAAGGATCTAGACGTAGTAATCCTATATCTACACGTTCACGCCGCACCACATGCTGTAGCTTTTAGTTTACCTTCTAATAACACTGAACAAATTACTAACTATTACACTCTCTAACACTTATGACACAGTTTGTCTAAATATTATGCTATATTGATATGGAAAAAGTACATTTCATTAATAATTATTTACATTGACAACCAACGGGCACGACTACCCGCGGAGATAGGCGTACACAACTCATGATGACTACAGATGATCGACGAGAGCGCGCCTGAGCTACGAGTGGTCGATTAAATACAGTACCTAGTTGTACGATAAAAATGCAAAGCTTTGTAGGTAAATATATTATACCGAAAGCTGAGCATATATTTAAGATAGCACAAGAGTTAGTTAAGCTAAACGGATAACAATGGCAAAAGCTTCCTTTAGATATTCTCAAACATATAAATATATCGTAAAATAGAACTTATAACAAAAATCATGAGAAATGAGTGTAGCGGATAGAATTAGAAAAGAATTGTCGAGGTAAGGAAATAAAAAGAAATATCTGTATACCCAAAGGTGTAAGGTGTACTTATAAAACTTGTAGATCAGATCAATATAGACGTGAATTTAGAAAAGATTGTTGTGTATTAACTCCAACTCGTGTTGCCACACGTGAAACTTCTTTTCGTCTCTTAATAGACTAGAGACCGCTCTAGCCTCCGACGAGGTGTAAATGCGAAGGTGTAAATGTACTGAAGAAAACGCCCCCTACCTTGAACATTTGCACTCCCATGACCGCGAACATGAATTGCAGTAAGGACGTTACCAATAAAATGTTGCCGATAGTTTTGATTGCAACGATCACGCACTGAACAACGTGCTATAATCATGGAAAACAGTTGATATTTTAAAGACAAATAAAACAATACGGCGTATTATGAAACTAGCCTGTCCTACATTATATTATATTACAGACATTACGACCTATTAAGAGAATCAAATTTTATAACACTAATATTTAGAAGGATAAAGAATTAAGAATAACGAATAATGACTAACCTTAAGGCCTTTGGCCCTATTAATAGCCCTAAGAGCCTCAGCACCTAGTCTCGCAATATTTTCACCACCGATATACTACCAGACCTGAAACATTACACAATATCCATACAGATCACAATACTCAGTTCCGTGGTCGAGTAAGTAATAAGCGAATTGTAGACTCACTTAAAACTCATAGAGATGAGTGAGACGCAAACGACGAGCATGTCGAGCACGTTGAATGGGCGCAAGAAAGGCACCCTGGTGTAGAATCAGGCGTACGTCACAAACTTCAGGAACAGCTCCAGGGTGAATATGCCCGTGAAGAACACGTCGAATTGACTTAACAACTGCACATAAATTATATATCTTCTAACATATATTACCGACATTACATCAATCTGTCATTGGAAAGTAACACTTTATTATATTGCATCTATTTCAACATGTCCACACCATCACATGATGTATAAATTGAAAAAAGATACAGCTGTCTCTTAATTATTTACTGAGCAAGATATAATTGTATTACTTATCTGCATGAATTAAAAAAAAACTTATTTATCAAAACCCTATTATGCTCGTTATTTGGTAGTTTTTGTAATGTATTTCATCTAATTAATTTTCAGATTACACTATCGACTATACATTCCGGAGGTTACGTGATGTACACGTAAGATGGATTCATAGTTAAAATAGACTACTAGCCAATATTACTTACAAAACTAAACACAAAATTACACTGACCCAATTTCGAAACCCCTTCTGTGCTGCATCGAGTGGATCCTCAGCCGCCAGCGAGCAGAGGCGCAGTGCATACCAGGATGATATTCCCACGAACAGCGAGGAGGCCAAACAACTTGTAGCAGAGCACGCGGAACCTGCCACACCACACCACACGACGGTCACCACCCATCCACATGATACCACACTCTTACTTCACGGTATTAAATTAATTTGCATGAATTGCTATATTTATTTAAAATAATAATATTATTGCAATATATCACGTTTTATTTATAAATTGGTACATACATACAATCTAACTATAATATATGTACGTAGTAACATGCATCAACATGTACAAGCGGAGGAGTGTTAAATAATTTAAAGTGCGGTGCATTTTGTAAGTGTTGTAGTATTTATTTATATAACTGTTTCATTAAAGTGAATAAAGTAAAAAATAAGTTCAGGCCTCAGATCGAGTTCAATTAAAATCATTTACGGCAGATACAATATTATTATATTTTTAGCCAGCCTCTGGTGGGTATATTTATTTATTTATGAAAATATTATAGAAATCAATCAATTCAGAAACTGTATATAAATCAAATTACAAATACATTATAATACACAACAAGGCCATGCAAAATATATCAAAAGCAAAAATAAAATCTCTAACGGCATGCAACGTGCTAAACTTCCGATGACTTCTAGAAACATAGTAAGGTAACTAACGGCCTCTAAGTGAAATACCTAAGGGATCATGCTCGGTTTAACGAAAACTGAGATCTAAACAAACCTACTCGCTAGAGGGATTATAGACAGATATCGGGTACCCAGGATTCTCATTGCTAATACGTTTACAACGTTCACTGCAGACACTGAGCAGTATTTGGCTAGCACGTGCACATTTAGTACACAACACAAATGGTGATAAATGTGTACATGTCGATGACGCTAATGACGTTGTAAATACAAATGTTGCTGTTGGGATGATGAATGGAATGATAGGCCAATCTGTAAGGCTGTATTCGACAACACATCTGGTGGGTTCACAATGAGACACGGGTACCACGTGGAGAGACCACCATTCACCAATCACCTGTTCGTTGGTGAGAATATGAAGAAACTACTAGCGTTCGGTATTGGCGGCGTCTGATTTGGCATGTTCGGATTCTGAAACATACACTTGTGGTCTGGCTATTACCAGTGTTCCTCCTCTCTTCTGACTGACCGCCATCACTATCAGATAGAAACAAACGACGATAGACGTTTGCAACCCACATTATATATAACTTATTATGCACATAGAAAATAAACTACCTTGGTAATACCTAATATTATTCTACCTAATAAAAACATACGCAAGTAGCTTAATTAATGAATAGAACCTACATTTATAATTCATAGTGACTTCTATTACATACAGATTTGAGACTATTTTTCAACACTCTTTATAATAAATGAGTAATGCAAACATAAGTACAGTGAAATTACT
>NW_026713010.1:0-46106 GCF_030625045.1 Achroia grisella
CAGCCGTTTCGATCAGCCCTCTAGTGATCTAAAGTTATTACGTGCTTTGTTTTTTTATTTATTGTATTATTAAGCCATCACAAAATACTACACCTCCATCGTCACTCTGTGTCTGTCTGTGATATCAGATTACATTACTAATTCCTTTTAATTTATTTCCAAGTTTTAGGATTAGCTACCCGAACCTACTTTTCTCCTAACTACATATATTAGAGACGTAACCTCTAGTATTATTATTAACCAAAATATGAGTACCTACATCTTTTTTAAAAAACATACTGACGGCCTCAATGGTCTAGCGGTTTAGCACACCGCTTTACTTTAGATGGACGCGAGTTTTATTCCCTACACTGTGCGAACTTTTGTATTCAAGAGTATAGTTGTTTGTATCGGTCAGTGCTTTTCATGTATTTACGAAAAAAATGCATCGAAAGTATTTATTGCTGTTATCTAGTACCCATAATACTCTACTTAGCGTGGTTGTGACTAGATGGCAGTGTGTAAATTGTCCTGGATTATTATTATTATTAGGTATGTTAAAATAATGATTCTCCTACGTACTCGTACTAAACCGCGGGATTTTCATAACCATTCATTCATCAAGAAATATGCTCCATTATGCAATATTAGTACATGAATTAAATACTAAGAGACCATTCATTGCTAAATCGTTAATTGCACCCGTGGTTTTCCAGCTGATTGTAAATTTTATGTAGGTATAACTAGGATTCATTCAATATATTTATTATCATTTATGTGTGGGTAAGTAGTCATTAATTTGCTGTGTTTGTTTTATTGGAAGTTCTATTTGTTAAAGTAATTGTCATAACTTAATACGTCAAACTAATATTGAAACGAACGCTAGTAAACAATGTATATTTTATAATAGTTTTGGAAATATTACATATATAAATTCGTGCTGCGTCTGTGTGTATGTTTGCAATAACCAACAGAATATATTATGAGAAAAATGTAGGTTATGGTGACTCAGTGTGATGGCTGTGGTTCTTTCGTGTACGTTATTTTGGTGAACTAAGGTATCTTTGCCTGTGAGCTAAGGTCTACATGCCCTGTAATTTCACTGCCGTATCTCACCCTTCGAAATACAGCGTAAAAACTGTATGTCGACTGAAATACGTGGAACTGAAGTGTCACCACTACTTTGACGACTTTCTATAAACTCTACTTTGCTCAAAATCAAACAAGTATTTTTATATTTTATATCTTCAACTTTTCAATGATACCAGAAATATTTATTCTCATAAATAACCATATTCGCCTCTACTCGTAAATGATCACCTCCAACACTCACCAGTACCTGTCATTTAAAATAGAAATCAGGAGACTGAATGGACAGGGTCAACAAACTCCGCATTACAAAGTTACGAGAGAAAATAATAACAATAACTTCAAATGCGATCAAGAAAAAACCGACGCTAGCACAATGTCATTAAATCGGTAGAGTCTAAGGTAGAGTAAAGTCGTGCATAGACTTAGTGAGGTTTAGACATGTGAATCTAAGTTTCCTTTATTTTCTAGTATGGTAATACGTATTAAATTCACGTGACGTTGTCTATTGTTTTTAAATAAAAGATGAGCTATTTATATGAGAACGGATTGTCATCAGGACTTCCTTATGATACAATCTATAACTTTATTCGATTCATTTAGCTATCTAGTTTTGAGAAAGAAATAAACAGGCTTTATAAACAAACATACTTTTGCAATTTATAATATTTAAAATGGATTCATCAAAATAGGGAATAGAATGAAAATAATCTTTATTCAATAAACTTAGTATAAGCTTTTTTAAATCGGCATTTTGTATAATATATTCATTCATTCGGAAAACAAACTCAGCACAATAAGAACGATCTCGAAAATTGCATATTACTCTATTAAATAAATGTTGTTCTTTAAGATTTATAGATTTTTGCCAAATAACAAATAATTATGTTAGCTATATGACGTTGTTTATCAATTACAAGACAACAATAAAAGTATTATTTTTAGTTAAAAAAAATACACTATATACATAACTGTATAACAATTTCGTGAGCAAAAATCTATTTCGAAAACATTCAATTCGACGAACAGCGTATTATATCGCGCCTTATTTCCGGTACAATATTTTCAATTTGATTGATCAATTTCGATGATCGATATCTCGGGCGCCGTGTGATTGACTACTGGCCGGGCTACCTAAACACAGTTTTGCTTCGATACTTTCTCTGTTTTACAGTACAATACATTTAACTTACTCCGGCTTTTGTTGGAAATTGAACCGAGTGTGCATTGTATTGTGAAGTTTCTGTTAAAATCGCTGGCTTATCGGATATTAGGTTGCGTTAGCGCGTATCTCTGCGGTTACACTTACTCAAATAAAGTCAATCTTGGTGCGGGAGCGAGGCTCCGTGTGAAAATCTGATAACGAAACTATAGATCGATAGGGCTGCAGAAATCGAGGGGCAATAGCTGCGGTTACAATCCGTGTGCTACTGTGGGATGTAATAAGCGGCTGCGGATTAGGCACCGCACACGACACAAGCGGTGCATCACCGCACGCGCTTCATACATGCCTAATTAATATGTAACAAACACATTCCAAATATTATTATCAGCTACTGTAAAGATTAACTTGACATTGTTGTAACTTAGTGCTTAATGATGACTAGCCTGTAACGTCGATAGTTCCAATCCGACGGACAATGTATGCACAATAAAAAAATAATGTATATATTTATATTTCATCCACTTTTTTATACAAATAAAATAGTTTAGAAATCACTCCAATTAACAGGTTCTTTATTTGTTGTAGTGTCTCTATCTCTTATAATAGAAACAGATAGGTTGCTATTTACTATTAATACTGGTATATAAAATTAGATTTGAGAACGTCTTGGTGTAGTGGTTCACTGCACCGACTTACTCTATAAAGATCTTGAATTCAAATCTAGAAATTTCAAATTTCTAACTACCTTTCCAATAAAATAAACGCCAATATAAACCATGTAGGCTACCACATTGAACTCAAACATATGTACCCACTTATAAATTGTTATGATGTTAACGAAATGTCAAATATTTCGTTGTGTTCCTCGCCCCTGACTACCCTATCTAAGACCTAATAATCGTGACGGTATATTAAGGATTAACCATCATCACACCTCATATATTCCTAATTTCTATAATATACACGTTCAAAAAAATAATATCGACTAGTTTAAAGATTAACCACGTACGTCTAAACGACTTCATCTAAACGATTTCGTAATTGCCTCCAACAAAAAACATTAGAGAATAGCTCACCAGAATTCGATGGTCAATAATCGAAGCTACCGACTTCTTGGAGCATTAAAACTATTAAAATGTATGAGGGCGGAGTGCTGCGGGTGGAATTAAGCTCGAAGCCACAAAACCACAGCTTCTGGACGAGCTGGACAGTTAACTCTGTACGAAGTATGTATTATCGATACATCAATTTTATAATTAGCTTCCCGAAGGCGGAAGTAGTAAGTACAGCAGGATAGACATATATCTAACATAAGAGCTATTTTAAAACTTACGTAATGTTCATTAAATGATGAGTTCATTGAATGAGATGAAGATATATTATATATAAAATAGTTGACCCTGCAAACATTATTTTAACATATACGAATATATTTTTTCTGAAAAATAATAGAGTACTAGTATCGCTATTAAAAGTCGATGTTGATAGTAGAAAGGTGAAAATTTAGAGTTGAATGTATTTTTAATGGCAATTTACTAGAAAACTTAGAAAAATAAATTATGTCCAAAAATGTTAAATTAAAAACTTGGAGTTTACCACACTTATCACTTAGTAATAACTTATCAAGTAGTTAAAAATAGTTTATATACTACTCTCGGACCTATTTAATTGTAACAAAGAACGTGATCCGAAAAAAATATATATTAGATGTAAAGAACATACAGTTAAAAAGGAGTTTTTCCATTGTTTTAAGTGTATTTATATAGCATATTTCATAATAATAAAATTTGTAAACTTAACGAAACTTAAATGAACTTAACTTCAATATATCGATATTGTAGTTAAGTTTGTTATTAATTAAGTTAAACTTATTAAGCGTTATTGCTTAAAAGGTTTATGCGATATTTCTTTTTATTGGGATAATTAAAAAGTATTATTATTATATGCATTTATATAGAATATAGTAATAATAAAAACATTAGTGGTAGAAATTAACATTATTACATATGTAAGATCTTTTTTTATTTTGTAAAGCTTGATGAACAATACATACATACCAATTTGCGTGTAAGTGCACACATCCAAACCGTAAACAAAATAAAGCCTGGACAGAACTCAATCATTCTATGTATAAATTATTTAACATTTCCCTTCATTAACGGCCACTATTTTCCGTTCGCATTTTCTCGCATTTGCAGTTGGTTTGTAAATCCAACGACAGCCGACTAAAAAGGCGGGCCAATTGTTTTAGTTCTCCATTTAAATTGAAATGGATTGGCAACATTAGAACAGTGACGGACTGTTTACTCTATAAATATATTTTATATATTTTTTAACCATTTCATTTAAATACTTTACACGTAATATTTCAAATTTAGAACAATATTTTGTAGTAGGTATATTACGAAAGTATTAGGTAAGTTATTAACTGAGTTTGCTACATCTTACCCGTGATATTCAGAATAACAATAGTTTACAGTTTGTATCTTTTTTTGTAGATAGATTGGAATAAAATAAACACAAATGTTTAAATAAAGCTTACTACAATACTGTACTGAAAAACGCACCCATGTCGGTTAAGGTTTTTAGAGTTTAACATTTATTAGAATTGTTTGTTTGTCTGTACAAACAAATAATTCTAATAAATATTATTTTGTGTTCTACTATGTTGATAAAGTAATAATATTTTATCTCATATATCATCCAGACAGTGATTCATTTCATTTTTTACATTTATAGATTAAAATATTGGCACAATGAGTTACATTTTACTTTTAAAATTGTTGATACGACTTATTCTCCGTAGTATTAACATATGGAAGGTCGTCCTTTTTATTGTAATAAAACATGAAAGCGAGCCGTTCTATAGAAAATAATGACTTCACAATACTAGGACTCGAAACAAACACTCATTGAACGCAAATGTTGATTCTGTTGAAACATGTTACAAATAAAAAAATGCGTGACCTAGTACTTAACATTACTTTCCTAGTACTTACTAGGTATTTTAGGTATAGTTCAAGCACAGATAACATATGGTTCAAGTATTTGTAACCTTAATCTGTTAGTTTTAAGGTTACTTACTTATAGTCTATAAATAGGTTCTATAAGTAGAAAATATTCTTTAAATAAATATAACAATCATACAAAAATATGGAATATTAAAAGACCAACGAGTTTACGCAACTTCTGTAATTTCACTACAATAACTTTGATTTTGTACTTTTCATTAACCTTTCCGATGTTTTGTGGACATGAAAAAGTATCGAGTTATAAGAATTTACGAGCGATTATATTCAATCGCGAGCACGTACCGCCAATGAGGGTTTATAGACGATCCATCTCTAAGGTCAGGTGGTAGCAGGCTGTAATGTCTCGCATTTGCGGTCGGTCCAGGCAGGATACGCGCTTGTACCGTAATGAGCAACACATAAAGAAACCTTAC
The DNA here is from genome assembly GCF_030625045.1 of Achroia grisella. Classification (NCBI taxonomy): domain Eukaryota; kingdom Metazoa; phylum Arthropoda; class Insecta; order Lepidoptera; family Pyralidae; genus Achroia; species Achroia grisella. The sequence continues at coordinate 5,679 of NW_026713010.1, forward strand.
AAATAATTCCACCCACGAAAAAAACACCGAATCACGTACTCGTATCCTTCGAAGGAAAACGCATATCAGATAGCATCATGATGATACCCATCTCACTTTTTTACACGAAAATGGAATGAGATGAGAGATTAATTTGCTCGTCATACCAGCCGATATACTCTTGACTTGTCGGGCAAACTCAATACAATCAATTATTGTTCTACGTGGCTCACGGCTACCTTATGTCGGTAATATGTTTATGTTTGAGTTTATATTATCGTGAAAAATCGAGCAAATTGCATAGGTAACGATTGAGACAGACACTCGTAGATGGAACCAGTAATTTGTACTCGTATATGATCAGCTCTTGAAAATTGTTGTGTAAAGTGGAAGGAAAATAGATATTAAAAAGCATCATTTGTTGTTAGAAATATAAAGTACACCGAGTGCTGTGAAGCGGCGATGATCGGATTATCTCACAGACAGAACATTGATTCTGTAGTGTACATTATATAGTCACTGTGCATTTAATAATTATAGTATCAAGACTATAATCAAATGAAACTGTATTTTTGATTCCTTATAAAAAATATTGGTTTAAATTTTAGACAAAACTATTTGTACTGGTAAGAATTCGTACTTTCTATTGTGAGTGTATATGCATATTAATATCAACAAGACTTTCTAAATAAATGTATAAATTTTTAAGTTTATTATACACCAAATATTGACAGATTTTTCAATATTAAGCAAACCTCAAACCTAAAAAATGCTTCTAGAAATCTACAAACTAATTTTTTATTTATTTATTCTAAAACAATTTTGTGTTTGTCTCAGAAATGAAGTTAATAGGTACATTATAATTTAAATTAATATGTACTAAATAAACAAAATGCGTTGTACTAGTCCATGTTAGATTTAAATGTCCGTTCATCAACCTTTGGCTTAGTGTTGAATGTGTGAAGATTGTCAGTAATTTTCAAGTCAGTGGGTAACTTATCAAATAGTCTTATCAATTGATACATAGCAATGTTGCGCAGAATCTTTGGTTACAGAATCATTTTGGCTTAAAATCGAAATTACCTCAACTTCTACGGGAAATTAACAGAGAACTTTTTACACCTTTTTTATTTATAAAAGTGTAAACATACATCGATTAAAATTTATTTGATAATAGACATTATTTCTTAATTAGGCAGATCTGGGATTGAAATATTTCAAACTATAAATTAATGACCTTATTATATGGTGGCTAGTAAATTAAATATAAATTATCAATTACGCTAAGTACAATATCAATAGGTACACAAACCTGATTCATAATATTATAAATAAATACAGAATTTTAACGCGTAAATTATAATATGTTGAAAACACGTAAGTAGAAATTAATATGAACGATATAAATTTTAATAATTTTACATAAATATAGTTTGTTCAAAAACGTTTATGTCTTAAATATCCAATCCAATATTTATTTCTGGCGTAAGCTATGTCTGACAGCTGATATAAATATGGTATTGAAATTACGCAGTATAGAGGCATAACAACTTACCACAGTAATTACGAAAAATAAATTTTACTACGACTGTCACAAATTCATTTAATAAAGTCCATGGTTATTGGTTGTCCATTGTTCATGTATATAGAACATTTTTACCACTTCCTAGATGTGATTTTACCATTCTAGTTACTAAAAACTTTTCTTTTAAATAAATACGCGAACTAAGATGCTGATAAATTAACGATAACAGTTGGAATTGTCAAATGTAATATGTGATTGGTTCTTGGTTATGCAGTGTACCGGTATGTACAGGCGTACGAGATGTGATAGGTAACGCTAGCCAGGGTATCGCGTGTTCGACGTATAATATTACGCGTTCGACCGGCTGTATCAACGATCGTCAATCGGCTGGATCCATTCCGTGTAACAATAGCTTTGGTATGGGCATTAAGTTAGCGGTTTCATACGCTATAGCGAGAGCGGATACTGAACATACGTCGCAAGCCGCTAAAGTTACGTATAAAATCGATTGTATACAACCGTGATGCGAATGATAAGGAAGGATTTAAATTAAAATAGATAATATGAGGGTGATACAAATTAGGAAACCGTATTAGATAAGTAAACAAATGACAATCGTATTTTATTTTGTTTATTACTATGTTTTAATTTAAGTTAAAAAATTTAAACATATTATTAGATATTTGATGTTTTTAATATAAAGAAAAATAATACCACAGCGTAAGTACGTACCTAGTCGTCAAAAATATTCAACAAAGAATTTCATTAACAGGATTTCACAGGGTATGATGATGGGAGCATGACTATTCATAAGTGTCTAAATTAAAATTTATTTGATTAAAGAATTATATTCTATTCTTTAAATCTTTGTGATATAATACTAACAAATATAACCAAATACAAAAAAGAATATAAATAATATAAAACTAACAGTTTTAAACTAACCAAAAAGCAACAAGTTTAGCGCTGATTCAGTGGCTCCAATCCTAATCTCAGCAACTTACATTACCCACAGCGAACGTGTCTTAAGAACCAAACGCATTGAACTGGACAATGTTACCGTTTGTGTTTTATATTAGTACATACATTACGTATTAAAGTCAAGTCGCTACCTTTGACGTGTCTTAGGTTAATATCTTCAAATGAACTTCAAGTGAATTTCAACTGACCTTTGATTTATTTATTCATCATATGTATAAAGTTATATACTCATTAATGTATTATGATATGTCTAGCAGTATCCATGAGTCGACCATCGTCCCCATAACAATTATACAGTACCACTGCTATTTGATCTTTGGAAGAATAGGTATAGATTATGTACTTTTTGGATATACTGTTAAAATTTAAACAGCAACATAAACACAATTTGAATGTTATTTTATATTAGATTCATTTATATTCTAATGCAAGTTGGTTAAATTGTAACAGTATACCCAAAAAGTACAAGTGATACTTAAATCTAATTAAGAAGCATATTGACACTTTATGGGGACTAAATAATCCTATTACTATACTTATTTATGTAGGCCTATTACATACTCTTATGATTTATCAAATCTACCGTCAGTTCGGAAGTTCGAGATGAGAAGAACTGACAAGAAATTCAGCTCGTATTATTTTCAAATAAATGTTGTACATGTTTACACTAATACAGATTCATTTTTAAATTAAAACTTAGGAGAATAGAGTGACCACCAGCACAATATGTAGTGATAATTCTAGTTTCTAATTATTTTACATCGGTATTAACTTTAGTTAATTAAGCGGTCGTTATCACAGTAACGCGTGGTTCGGTACCATTCATTTAATAAGCAATTAATTTGAGCATTGTGTATTTTGATTATTCGAAACTGTTTTTATATGAATTTTGCTGAATCAGAAATACGAAATATGACTAACTTTGCATATTATATATTAAGCGTATTATAAGAGGTTATGTAGTATATCAGTAGTTATATAAATACATATTATATTCACACTTACATTTATATTACCTAATGGTTTAAAATAGTGAGTCATATAGTCTAAAAACAAATATGCCTGGCAATAATTGTTCCTATTCCATAACCATATATTCCATTAACCTACATAAGCATTGAAAAGGCTGACTTTAAAAAAAAAGTTTGTTGCCAGTTCTTTACAATTAGGAAAAATATTATTACAAAAAAACTTAACGTTTATAAGCGGCTACAATGTCTTACATGAATAAATGATTTTTAATTCTGATTAATTTCAAAATACTCAAAAATCAAAGCTATAAACGAGGCTAGAACATTTTGTCTTCCATAGTTATTGTTATACCATAGTTGGTTCTCGTTAAACAATTTTATGCAGACACAAGTCCAGGCTTTAGTGAGGGCCGTCAGGCACAGGATGTATCGAATTACGCCCGTTACGATGTAAATGATCGCCGACAAAAACTCGACAAAACAAGAAAACTCGGCCGAGGGGTGAGAATATTCTTATAGAACCTTAATAAGATTTGTACAGCTTCGCTGGAATATGCTAAGTATTATTTTTTTAAACTTCATACGAGTTTATAATACGTTCGTAACTTGAGGATACCTTGTCGTTCTTTTTTTAATCTATATTTTATTACTCGCTGTAACATCATCTCAATCGAGTAACGAGTGTGAGATGTTTGTAGTCGTAATATGTACACACATTACAATTTCCTTAAATTTTGTTCGGACTACCTACTTAATTAAAATTTTTAAATGATACTCATTTTGACTGTCCTTACTGAACATTTTAAATGCTTTAGTATTATTGTTTATTATTACTTTAATAAAATAGAAATAATAAGGGTAAGCTTACATTCATTTCATTCACTTGATGACAGTAAGGGGGTTTCCCTCATTCCCTCCTTCAGGGCACCTAGAACTTGTTTAAAGTTATATATATTGCTAACGTACTGGCCATATAGTTTTATGTTTACATTGTATTTTCTATTAATAATTTCTTTGTTTACTTTTGTATAACGAACTCAGTCTAATATCTAAAGAATTTTCATAGACAACAACAATATTGTTAACATATTTGTTATTCTTAATATTATATTCTGTCCTAGAACATAATTATTGTTCCAATAAACAATTAACGAGAAAAATACTCTGTAACTTGTAGCACAGTACTCCCGGGCTAAAATTCAGTTTTTATTGAAATATATATATATGTAAGTAAAACATAACCTACTTTCAGCAATACATACGGGCGACCTAACAATACCTTAAATACTTATAATATACTAAAATTTAATCTACTACCTGTTCAAGCGACGAGGTACTTCAAGATATTAATTTGAAATGACCTCGATAATATAGTTAATTATCTGAACTTAACATACGTGAAACGTGTGTAACAAGAACAGGCAGCACGATCAAAGGCGCCTAATTACTCCCCCCTCCCCCTAATCAAAGCCCTTGATTGGTCGAGAGGCGTATTTGCATTCGACAAGTTCACTCGACGAGCTAATTTATATAGTGGTAAATAGTTGTATAGGTATAAATAAATAACATTACCGTAATATAAGGTGGAGTAAAAAAGGTAATAAAATGAAATGAATAATTCCATCCACCTATTGCTAAAAACAGTATAATTTGTTTTTAGCAAATGTCATATGGGAGTAGTCCACCAATTTATCTACATAATGAAACTGTATATATTTTAATTGATACTATTTTAATAAACTGGAATTATATCTTTCATATTTACTATGCACTAGCGTTCCGTCCCAGCTTTGCACAATTACCACTGCCATATCACTATATACATTACAGTACCATTCATTTTCATTCCCGGAATATCGTAGATAGCGTAAAAGAAAATACACACTACACTATCGTGATCCTACAAGAAGTGACGTGTGAAGAAGTGAGTTAGTCTACCAAATGATCTAAATTAATAGCTCCCAATAATCTTCTATTCTTTTAATTTTATTATTTTACATTTCATATATTATATACCCGATTGTGATGTTAAGAGAAATATACTTGCTATATCGTCGAATGCCATGGGAAATGATAATGTCAGTCGTGCTATGATTGTTCCCATCCTTGATATTATCCTACCAACCATTACTTTTATCTTCAACTATTCCATATCATCAGCCTTCTTCCCGACTTCCTGGAAAGATGCGCATATAATTCCTCTATCCAAAACTAAAAACCCTCTGAGTTTTTCAGATTATCGACCTATTTGCATTCTTCCATTCCTTTCTAAAGTCTAAGAACGGTTTGTCCATAAACAAATTTGCAATTTCCTTTATACAAATAATCTTCTAAATTCCCTCCAATCTGGTTTCCGCCCTGGTCATAGCACGACTACTGCTCTAATCAAGATCACCGATGATATTCGACTTGGTATGGATAAATCGCAGCTGACAGTACTAACGCTATTGGATTTTAGTAATGCATTCAATACCGTAGATTTCGACATCTTACTCAGTTTGCTACGTTCTCTTAACATATCTCCAACGGTGATTGATTGGTTTCGGACCTACCTGTATGGGCGTCGGCAGCGTATTCGTATCGATGATATCAGTTCATCCTGGTGCACAACGACTGCGGGCGTACCTCAGGGTGTTGTATTATCTCCTCTTCTTTTCGCTTTATTTATAAATTCTATCACACTTCATCTTCGTTCTTCCTACCACCTATATGCAGATGACCTACAAATTTACTTACATGCTGCTCTGTGTAATATTACCGATGCTGTCCGCGATATAAATCTTGACCTCGCATATATCTCTGACTAGAGTAAAGCTTATGGCCTTTTACTGAATCCAAGAAAAACACAGTGCATGATTATCGGAAGTCCATATTATTTATCTAAATTAGACTTGAGTAGTCTTCTACTAGTCTCCTTTAATGGTCACGACATAGAATACTGCGTTCAGATAAAAAATCTTGGGATTCATTTTGACGAAACCTTTTCCTGGTCGCATCAAATATCACAGCTGAGTCGGAAAATGTTTGCTGCTATCGGAAGCATTAACAGATTACGGTACTTCCTGCCAGTTGAGACCAAGACTGCGCTCGCACATACCCTATTACTTTCAATCCTAGATTATGCGGATTCCTGCTATGTAAATCTCACTGAAGAGCAATTAAATAAACTTGAGCGACTCCAAAATATGTGCATACGATTCATTTTTGGTCTCCGTAAGTATGACCACATTTCCAATTTTCGCAGTCAACTCAAGTGGCTTCCTATTCGACTTCGCAGGAATTTTCATATATTATCCCTCCTTTACTCTATCTTTTCCACCCCTCCACCCCTGAATATCTAAAAACCAAGTTCCAATTTCATATTAAATCCCCCGGTTCTGCTTTGCGTAGTACCAGAAGCCTATGTTTGACGATCCCTGCTCACTCCTCCACATATTATTCCAACTCCTTCACTGTCCAAGCCATTCGCTTCTGGAACTATCTACCACTCTCCATTCGATCAGCTCAAACACATGCATCATTTAAAAATAGACTAAGATCTCATTATCTCTCTTCATAGTACATGTTTTTTTTTCTCATTCTTCCAATATGTAGTATATATGTATGTATATATGTAGGTTTATATATTTATTCCCTAATGTAAGTATTATATCTAGTCGTATAATAAATAGTGTCTTATGTGAGCCACCTACCCTATTCTATGTACATAAGTCCTCTCTTCTAGGTTGTCAGTAAGAGATTGCATTTAGCGATAACCGCCTTTTGTTATTATTTTACTATTTACTGTATTTTCTTATTATTTTATATGTAGTTTTATTATTATTATTATACGTTAAAATGAAATGAACTTTATGAATTTAACGGCCTCCATGGTCTAGCGGTTCAGCACACCACCTTACTCCCGATGGTCGCGGGTTCGATTCCTCGCATGGTATAAACGTTTGTATATATAAGCATGATTGTCGACATCAATCTGGGTGTTTTCTATATGTATATTACATACTTATGTACTCACAAAAAAGTACTTATACCTTTGTATCAGTTGTCTAATACGCACAACACAAGCTATGCTTATGTTTGGACTAGATGGCGCTGTGTGAATTGTCATGAAAAAGAAAAAAGAATACTATATTAAAAAGCGACATATACACACCAGATTCCGTGTCGTCTGTGATAAACAGCGCTCGTGCATTATCATCTCTGAACAATTATCGCTTTCAGTTCTCTCCCGATTAGTCACAATTCGTATTCATATGTACTTCAGTTTTTAGACTAGAACACAGCATGAAAACAAGCTTTCGAAGGTAGAATAAATAAACAGAATACAAGTAATAATTATAAGTAGTAGCTAGTATACAGTGTACTATACTTATTATTACAGTTAATAGAATATCACATACTTCATACAAAGTCATTTGATTTATATATAGTCTCTCAAGATCCTCTCTCTCTAATAAATCTGCTGATCAGTAGATACATAATTAGACATATGTTTAATTTTTGAAAAACTTCTTAGTCCTTAAATAATAATAATAGGATGCCAATTTCATTATGAACAATATGTATTACAATATCAAATGTTTGCTATAATATATTTCAATAGGATTTGAATATTAAAAACAACATTCTCACGATAAGTTAACATGGGAAAATCATTTTGTTTTATCAGTTATCACACTTCGAACCTACAGTAGTTATATCACATTGTTAGAATAATAGTTTGTGAGAACAGTGATACGATAATATGCCATTGCGACAAACAGAATGCATCATAAAATTATATGTGTATGTATTAGTATTATAGTAAAGTACAGTTCCTAAGCGGATAAGCTAAGTCTTTGAGTTGCTACCTACTTATCTCATTGCACGAAATGAACTACATACAATAATGAAAAAATAAATAACGGTAAGCAAAATCCTAATCCAGATATTAATTAGGGATAAATATTTATATCTTTACGCTAATAGAGCGGAATAGTTGATAAGCACTGAATTGAAAGTACTTATCAATTACTAGCTTTGCCCGCGACTTCGCTCGCGTTAATTTATCTCCTTAGGGGTGGAATTTATCAAAATCCTTTGTTAGAGGATGCCTACGTCATAATATCTAACTGCATGCCAAATTTCAGCCCGATCCGTCCATTGGTTTGGGCTGTGCATTGATAGATCACTACGTCAGTCACCTTTGAGTTATATATATTTAGATTCCTAATTATGGCAACTTTAATATTTATCTAGGTAGTTTACAAAAAGTGTGAGAAGTACAAGCGCGAATGAATTATTACTAAATCCCTTTTTATAAAATATTGTATTACTAGAATAGAGTTAAGAAAAAATCGCAAAATACAAAAACTCATGTACTCATAGAACCAAAATTTGTAATCGCAGTCGTACATCGAACTCACTTTTTTCAAATTTCGAATGGTCTTATAATAACAACCCATTAGTAGTCAGTAGCAATTTTATTTCATCAAAACTATAGTCGAGAAATATTTTCATTCGTTATACAGGTTGATGTTTTGACAGTTCGCACGCGGCCGAGGTGAGGGTGTTAATGTAACATTACGTGCGATGCACTGCAAGCTGGAAGGGACAAGGGGTGGGGGACGCTGCACAGCGGGGTGGGGGGATGGTAATTATCCCACGTCACCGGCAGGCCTATGCTCCCTGTCCGTTCCTACTATGTTAATATAGCAAGCGAGATCTTTTCAGAAATCTGTCAAATGCCAGAAGCTAAGTTTTTATAATACTCGTAAATGGCTTTCAAATAATTGTACATAGCAATCAAAACTTAATTTTGTTTTTGATAAAATGTAATATCAAGTGTTGTAAGTTCTTTAAAAATCAATTATCGTTATATCATTGCATCCTAGGCTTACAACACAGGCTGTGTTGAATAACATTTTTTTTTTTGCAATAATATTATTTAGGTGGTTGCTTCATTAATGATAACAAGCAATATTGCTATTTATGTACAATTTAAGACATTGCTAGCAAACAACATTTCTACTAAATAAAACATAATCAAATAGCATTTTTTTATTGATCATGAATCTGACTATTTAAATGATATCAATATAATCGTCATTTTTATGAAGTGCAAGCACGAATTTGCTAGAATATAAGTGTGTGTAATATGCATCTGGTCGAATATCGGTCGTCGTATAAAAGTTTATTTACTTACTTGATAATATCACAGATAACATAATATGATAATATTGACAGCAAATTTAAATTCAAATCCGTGTCCATTTTAATTTAAGTACTGATTACAATAACATGTCAATGGGTAGGTAAGTACATGCTTCATTTATAGATGGAAGCTATTTTAATTTCATGTGCCAGCGAGCAAAATTAGGAACGGTGAACATTGGGACCGCAAAATGAAGTGGATCGTTGGAACCAAGCGCACTTTCCTACTTATGTACTGGTTGAACTGCCCTACAAATCATTAGAAACGAGAAATTATTATTTTGTACAAATCGCAAATACTTAATAATGCATTAACTTGATTTTGACGACCTCGGTAGTCTAGTGGTTTAGTACACCTGCAAACATTTGTGCACGTTGCAAACATTTGTATGCATTAGTAAGATTGTTTATACCGCCGCTATATTATGAATGAATTTAAATATATATATATATATATATATATATATATATATATATATATATATATATATATATATATAACTAAGTAGGTATTTATAACAGATATCTAATCCATAACACAAACTCTGCTTACTATGGGGCTACTAGTAGATGGTGCTGTGTTAATTGTCCAGGGAAGATATGAAATAAAAAAAAGATAATAACAAAAAAAAAATTGGGAAATAGACATTAAATATAAGAGATTTAAAGTCGATTGTTAAAAAAATATATTGTTAAGTTAACGCTGTTTATTATTGATCGTACAATGTGTTTAGATTTCAGTTTATACTTGGACCACAGATAAGATAATATTACATATACGAGTATGAAATTGTCTTAAGTAATATGTACTTATTATAAATAGGAAAGATTTGATTATTTTGTTTACAATGGATTTATCAGCTATAAAGTTACGTGCGTTATCAGACACTGACATTTCATAAAATAATAGAACAAATATCCTTGAATGATAATATTACTGTTTTTTAATAGTCTCATTTTACTATAAATTATGTGTTTTTATATTATCTTGTGAGTACATTGTTCCAATGTGTATAAGTTTGTTATTTTATATAGAAGCTTTAGTACTCGAGCTACATACTAGATGGCGCTGTGTTAAAAGTAGACGTCGATATGGTTTCGTTGTATTACTGTGTATATATGTACGCCATTTTATAAAAATAAACCCCTTTTTAAGTTCAGCAATCCAACATCGCTGGTTGTTTTATTTATTCACACCAGAGGACGCTGTAGTAGTCCAGAGTTTAGTGTTGGGTTGTACATTTTTTGGTCCAAATTCGAGCCGAATGCCGATCTTCCCCAGTATTAAGTGGTAATATGGCGGAAGATAGAACCTAGTAGGGGCAGTGGTTCGCTACTCGGTTTACAATCGGAGGACATCGGAGTTGCTAAGCGCTCAAGGAGTGAGCGAGACAGCAGATCTGAAGACGGCGTTGGAGTGAGAGGTCAGAGGCGAGCCAACGACGTCACGGTAACCTTGAAATGTCACATGGTGTGACAAGCGCAAGTGCAGTTGCAGTAATATTGTTGTGGTGTGAGTGAAACGGAAAATATTGTGAGTACATTTAAATTTATTTACGGAAGTTACGCGAAATTGAACTTTCTATTTGAGAAAAAATAAGGTTGGAAGTTATATGGACAATAATAATTTAGAAAATAATTATTATATAACATTTAGTAAAATTTGTAACACTTTTAATAGTTTTAAGAAAAGAGTTGATACGGAGAACCTATGTCTGGTTTTTTATTTATTACGTTCAAACACTTGTAAAATTCTTAACTGTAAAACTGAATTTAGAGTAGTTTATAGTTTGAATTTTAATTTATATAGTAATATGTCAGAAACATAAAATAATTTGCTGAGTTTGAACATTTAGGAACTTAGTACAATTATTTTCATTTGTATTTTTTACTTAAAAATTGGCCTTAGTATATTTTTATAGTTTGAATTTTCAATTGAATAGTAATAAGCCTACATAGAATAAATTGTTAAGTTTATAAATTTAGGGACATTTTCTTTATTTGTTTTAGAATATTTTTTATAGTTTCGATTTTCAATTGTGTAGTAGTATACTGGGAACATATAATAATTTGCTAAGTTTAAAAATTTAGGAACTTAGTACAATTTAAAACTTATATTTTTTACTTTCAAATTGAACTTAGAATATTTTATAGTTTGAGTTTTCATTTGTGTACTAGTATATCGGTGACATAGAATAATTTACTAAGTATAAAGGTTTAGAGACTTAGTACAATTCTTGTTACTTTTAACTCTTTAAAATATAATTGTAATTTCTGTAATTAAATAAGATGGAAGGTTTATTGAATTGTCAAAGAGACAATTTTAATAGAATATCAAAGGCACAAATTAACTTTAAAAAATCTCCGAAAGACCGAATAACGGAGTCATATGTAGAAACTAAACTGGATAATATAGAACAGTTGTGGGTTGAGTTTCTCACTACACATCAGCAAATACTTAAGGATTATAAGTGGGAAGATGTACAACGTACTTTTTATGTTAAAGATGAAATATATGACAAAACTGAAGAAATATTTTCTGATTATAAAAGCACACTTAAAAGATATTTAAAAAGTTTTAATGAAAATAAAATTAGTAGTGGTGATAAAGATTCTGGTTCTTCTAAAGCAGGCAATGGGTCCTCTTCTGCGGTAAAACTTCCGAAAATAATTATTCCGCAATTTTCAGGAAAATATACGGAGTGGTATTCCTTCAGGGATTTGTTTATTTCTTTGGTTCATTCTAATAATTCAATAGATGATGTACAGAAGTTACATTATTTAAAGGGGCATTTGACCGGAGAAGCGGAGCAATTAATTAGACATGTTCCGATTACTTCTGCAAACTATATACAGTGTTGGCAACAGTTAGAGAATAGGTACAATAACAAGCGATATTTGGCAAATTGTATTTTAAAAAGATTGTTTAGCCAAAGATCATTAGGTAATGAATCCGCATCAGTTTTAAAAGAATTACTAGATACTACAACTGATTGTATACACGCGTTAAAAAATTTGAATATAGATGTTAGCACATGGGATATTATTATAATACACATTATAAATTATAAACTAGATCAGGAAACACGCAAACAATGGGAATTGAAAATATCAGCTGAGAATTCAAATGAACTACCCACTTTCAATCAATTTTCAGAATTTCTTCAAAGTAGATTTCGGGCTTTAGAATGTATAGAACCAAAACAGCGATCTTCAATTCCTAGTAGCGGGTCTTATCCTAAAACTAAAACTTGTATGCACGTGGCTAAAATAAATTGTGAATTCTGTTCGGAAACGCATAAATTATGTTTCTGCAAAAAATTCGCAAAATTAGATTATACTCACCGTTATGAATTTGTAGCTAAAAATAGTTTGTGTTTCAATTGTCTTGGAGGCAACCACTCTGCCAAGTTCTGCCAGAGTACTACTATTTGTAAAGTTTGTAAACGTAGGCATCACTCTCTCTTGCATCCACAGAAAAGGGACCATTTAGAAATTTCAGGTTCTGGTAATTCAACAAATAAAGTCGAAAGTAAAGATAAAAAAGTAGATATAGATAGTGGGGAAACATCTAGTAATATAGTTTCATGTTTTTCTGCTGGTCAAACTGCAGTTCATAGTCAAGTATTGCTTGCCACCGCACTCGTTCAAGCTGATACTCAAAACGGGGAGAGTCGGGTTATAAGGGCGTTACTGGATCAAGGTTCACAAGCATCCTTCATCACAGAAGCGACTGCTCAATATTTGGGGGTAAAGAAAATTCCAGTACAGGGAACGATATCTGGTCTAGAAGGAAATAAAAATGTAACTGCCAAGTATATGGTCCAGCTGAAGATACGCTCACGCATCAAACCTGAAATAATTATTATGGTGCAAGCATATGTACTGAAAACAATTACTACTTTTCTACCAAATAAGAAAGTAGTTGAATTGGACTGGTTGGATTTAAATGAAATACAACTTGCAGATCCTCAATATCACACTCCAAACAAAATCCATATTTTGTTGGGAGCTGAGATATATGGACAGATTATTGAAGATGGGGTTAAAAGAGGACCTCATGGTACACTAGTGGCACAAGCTACGTCGCTAGGATGGATACTTTCTGGTACAATAAAAGAAGCATCATTTAGATCAGTAACTAATGTTACAGCCTTGCATTTATGTACGCATGAGAATGATTACCTTAAAAAATTTTGGGAAATTGAAAGTGATCCTTATTCTTTAAAACGAATCTTGACAGAAGAAGAAATACTCTGTGAACAACTATATAAAGAAACTACAAAACGAGACAGTGAGGGACGATATATTGTCAAACTCCCATTTAAGTCTGAAAATCTGCAATATATTAACGGAAACTCGAGAGATATAGCTACAAAACGATTGAAGAGATTAATGGTGAAATTAAATAGAGATGAGACACTGAAAGAAAAGTATACAGAGATTATAAAAGAGTATTTACATCTAGAGCACATGGAAAGGATACCAGAAACAGAAAAAGAAAATAGATTAAGTTTCTACTTACCTCATCATGCAGTGATAAATAATGCCAAAGATACAACAAAGGTTCGCGTAGTATTCGATGCTTCTGCAAAAAATGAATATGGTGTATCATTAAACGAGTTATTAATGATAGGGCCAACACTTCAGCCAGAGTTGCGCCATTTAATCATGCGGTGGAGAATATATAAGATATGTTTAGCTGCTGATATCAACAAAATGTATCGGCAAATTAAGGTGTACGAACAAGATGCAGAATTTCAGCGAGTACTATGGAGAGATAATGAAAATGGAACAATTGAAGATTATAGATTAAAAAGACTTACCTTTGGTACGGCTGCTGCTCCTTATCTAGCTGTAAGGACACTGCAACAAGTTGCATTAGATGAAGGCGATAATTATCCAAGTGTAGTTCAAAGAGTAAAAAACGACTTCTACATGGATGATCTTCTGACAGGCTGTGATACTGTTGAAGAAGGTGTTATTATTTATCAAGAAATGAATCAACTATTACAAAAAGGTGGATTTCAACTGCAAAAATGGATGACTAACAGTGAAGATTTGTTAAATGAAATAAAGCAGGGAAATGAACATGCACAGGAAGGGTTGAAGATAAAGTTAGATGAAGTAGTTAAACTTTTAGGACTTACCTGGAATCGTTCAGCAGATACCTTTCAATATTCGGTGAATCTTCCTCCGGTGTCTGGACCTGTAACAAAAAGAAAGATTATCTCAGAAATAGCAAGATTATTTGATCCGCTGGGTTGGGCAGCCCCTAGCGTGATTATAGCAAAGGTATTAATTCAGAAGCTTTGGATCTTGGGAATAGATTGGGATGATGAAGTTCCAAATAATATAATTAATGAGTGGCATACTTACCGCACAGGCTTGTCGGAGCTAACAAAAATTAACATACCGAGATGGTTCGGAACTAAATTCACATCTTCACGAGTCGAGTTACATGGCTTCTCAGATGCGTCGAAGATAGCATATTCAGCAGCCGTTTATATACGATTAACAGACGAACGTGGTAATATCCATGTCACTTTGGTTTCTGCTAAGACCAAAGTCGCGCCAATCAAACAAATTTCAGTCCCTAGATTGGAATTGTGTGGTGCCGTATTGGTGACACGTCTTTTGGTCGAGGTAGCTGAAGTTTTAGGCATCCCTAAAAAAGACATTCGAGCCTGGACTGACTCTACGGTGGTTTTAGCGTGGCTTAATAGCCATCCAAGTAAATGGCAAACCTTTGTTGCCAATAGAGTGTCCGAGATCCTGTCAACTTTAGATTCTCAACAATGGGCACATATAACATCAGGACAGAATCCTGCCGATTGTGCATCCCGAGGTGTTAGTCCATCAGATCTATGGCAAAATACAACGTGGTTTAACGGACCGGAGTTTTTACATAAACATGAGGTGCATTACAATAAACCAAAGGATATTGCAACACATTTAGAAGAAAGTAAAGTACACCTAACAGTCACTGAAACTACACTTTGGGATCGATACAATTCATTGACAAGATTAATTCGAGTAATATCATACTGTAAACGTTTTTTAAATCTACGTACCGGACAACAGCGACAGAGTACTACTTTTCTTTCAACACAGGAATTGGCGGGTGCTTTAAAAACTTGCATAAAAATTTGCCAAAAACAAAATTTCCATGAAGAAATAGCTCAGATTAATAAAAATATAGAGTACAGTACAGTTAAGGGTCCGCTGAAATCGTTAAATCCGTTTATTGATAGTTCTGGAGTTTTACGAGTAGGTGGGCGACTTGAAAAATCACAACTCAATTTAGATGCTAAACACCCTATATTATTGCCAAAAAATTCACCATTTACAAAACTTATTATTGCTGATGCGCATACGAAAACTTTGCATGGAGGACCACAACTTATGTTGTCCTTTATTGGGACTAAATATTATATTTTGAGTGCGAAATATTTAGTTAAAGCCTATGTTCGCAAGTGTGTTAAATGTATTCGCTACTCTGCAACTACTTCTACTCAATTAATGGGTCAATTACCTACAGCTAGAGTATCTCCAGGAAGACCCTTTCAGTGTAGTGGTGTTGACTATGCAGGTCCTGTGAATGTTAAAACTACAAAGGGTCGCGGTTATCATTCTACAAAAGGATATATTTGTCTATTCATATGTATGGCCACTAAGGCGATACATCTTGAGTTGGTTGGAGACCTTACCACACAAGGGTTTTTGGCGGCTTTTAGACGTTTTGTTGCTCGCAGAGGTTTATGTACAGATATTTGGAGCGATAATGGAACAAATTTTGTTGGCGCCTCGCGCGAATTACGAACTTTGTTCGCTTCTGAGAATAAAAAAATTTCAACAGAGGTAGCCGAAATTCTAGCCACACAAGGTACTACGTGGCATTTTATACCACCACGCTCTCCTAATTTTGGAGGGTTATGGGAAGCCGGGATAAAATCTACCAAATTTCATCTAAGGCGAATAGTTGGAGATTTAATTTTAACTTACGAGGAATTGTCCACAACTTTAGCACAAATAGAAGCGTGCTTAAATTCACGTCCACTATCCAGAATAGACTCAGAACAGGATACAATAAATGTTTTGACACCAGGGCATTTCCTCATCGGAGGACCATTACTAGCTCCTACAGATTACAACTTTGAAAGGTCCAACATATCTAATCTTCGTAGGTGGCAGTTGGTTCAAAGATTGACGCAAGATTTTTGGAGGCGTTGGTCTCAAGAATACCTTACACGGTTTCTTCATCGGTATAGGTGGTCACATCAAAAACCAGAACCTGACGTTGGGGATGTAGTTTTAGTAAAAGAAGACGACTTACCTCCTTGTCGATGGTTGCTCGGGAGAGTGGTTGCTAAACATCCAGGCATGGATAACATCACTCGGGTAGTTACTATTAGGAATCAGAATTCACTAATTAAACGCCCCACTTCAAAGTTATGTGTACTACCTATTACAGAGTAAATTGTTATTTTTTTTATAGTGTTAGTGTTGATTTACTCATTTTTAGTTAATTAATTATTTAGTTTATTTTTTTTAAGCCCTACTATCTATAGTTTAGTTGTTTATAATATGTTATTGCCCTACATTTGTTATTACGTATCCATGGTGGGCGGCTCCAAGTGTGAAGGACAAATCATGTCCTTGGTGGGCGGAATGTATAAGTTTGTTATTTTATATAGAAGCTTTAGTACTCGAGCTACATACTAGATGGCGCTGTGTTAAAAGTAGACGTCGATATGGTTTCGTTGTATTACTGTGTATATATGTACGCCATTTTATAAAAATAAACCCCTTTTTAAGTTCAGCAATCCAACATCGCTGGTTGTTTTATTTATTCACACCAGAGGACGCTGTAGTAGTCCAGAGTTTAGTGTTGGGTTGTACACAATGTGGTTTGACATAATTAATGTTTATTATTTTATTTAGCGCAATCGTTGTGGAATTTCTGAGAAATACTTTACAAGTTAATCTTCTAAACCAATTTGTGTACGTTTAATATTGATCATGTATACTATATAAAAAAATACATATTTTAATACAATCTACACTTCTATATCGTAACATACTCTATATTGAAAAGATTTATAGGTAGGTAATGTAATCTCTCCAAACTTCATATAGAAAATATTTATATTTTTAGATCCGTGTGTACGTAAATAATCCATCGAATTTTATTTTACCATATCATTTTTATGTCAACATTAAAATGATTTTTATGAGTTAAATAATTCATTATTTAGGGAAGGCGAAGAGAACTGAATCTCATTATTTAATCTCTTACTTTGTGGTCTTCACTTATCTCAAAACCATACTAGCCTATGATTACTTTTTTTATTTAATGCAATATTTAGCAAATATTTACAATTTTACTAAGAACACGACACACCTACAATCACATTGGAAAAATTACTCACGATATTTATAATTTTCCAGTTAACTTTCAAAATATTTCCATAGTTCTTAGTATAGATACAGTATTTACCAGTGGTGATGAATACAAGTCTGTAGTCTAAATATGTAAATGTAAATTGTAGAGCTTCTTGTTCCATGCGCATCGAAGCGCTGGAAATACCAACAGATACTGGCCATTTGCGTCAATGCCTTATCCCATACACGATTCATAGACGCTAATAATTAGATTCATTTATTCATAATTCGACGTAAACGGCTTACGACAGTGTTAATGCGACTCCAATTAAAGCTGTGTTCTATTTATAAATTATATATTTACAGTCATAGATAAGATTTTTATTTTGATACGTTCGAACGTAAGCAATCGCCGAGTTTTAATAACGCCTAAGTGATTTTATGTTTATATATGGATATATGTTTCATGTTTAAAATCTACTGATATATACGATATATTTAGATATTACGTACTATTTTAGTAGGTAGGTACCAAATAGCACCACCTACTTATGCTATGCCAGTTCTGATCACTAGAATGAACATAATAAGATAGAAACAAACCATCGGTTTATTTTATAAATTAAACTTTGTCGTGGATTATCATTCAATATTTTTATCCGGCGAAACTGCAAAGTCGAATGCTGTTCATACCACAACAAATACTGACAAAAGTACAGACAAATAATATTATAGCTACTGAATCAAAGATTCATCATACAAAATCAACCGCAAAAACAACAATCAGATTTATTTTTAAACTAGTAAAACATGTACATGATTTGCAACATCTATTTTGGTAGAAATGCCAAATAAGTCCGCATAAATCGGTACGATCAAATATATTAAAAGAAACTACCAAATATAATGTACAATTGACACATGTGTGTACGTGCATCGCCTCGCGTACCTACCCAATATGCATACAAAGCCTACTATAACCAAATTAACATAATCATTTTATTAGCACATTGACTCACACAACTACCACCAAAACATTGTTGTAAACTGTGATGTTGCGAGAGTATAACGTTTTTTAATATAACAATAATAAATAAATAACTGCTGTGTTCAGCGCTATCTATAGTCCCACAGTAAGCAGAGCTTGTGTTAGGATGGATCCTATGCCACTGATATAAATACTTAGATTTTATTTTTTAAGTACTTACATAATACAGATACATAGACACCCAGATGGATATAAACAGTCATACTCGTGAATACAAATGTTTGCACCGTGCGAGGAATAGACCCCGCGACAATCGGAAGTAAAACGGTTTGATAAACCGCTAAACTACAAGGCCGTCAATATAAAGTAAAATATAATTATATGTATATAACAAATATATTAACTACTTATTAAGGTAGTTGACCTTCACGCCTGTTGCTCTTTTGGGTAGCAAGAAGCAATGGAACAGACTTTCTAATAAATTAATTTTATGGGCACTATAGTTCACTCCTTGTTCCAATTTATATTTTGAAAGTGTAATTATCTGTCTATATGTTGGAGTGAGATCGTGTGGTTTTTTTTATAAATAATATATAGCCCACGAAGACGTCTTCGTGATACAATTTTCAAGTAAAATGTTACTAAGATTCGTTTACCTGTTTAGTCATTATATTCGAAAGTATTTCTGTACACTTTTACACTCACTAAATAATAATTAACATTTCAAAAATGAATTATAAATGCGATTTATCTGTCTACATACACTAAACAAATAAATATATAGTAGTTATAGCCTACACAAATAAATCTTTTTTTACTTTTCCATGCGGCTATTGAAAGGTTATTCAGCAAGTCAAACTAGGTGTTTTATGTAATTCATTTAAGAATTCCATAACACCATATGTTAATTATGATATCGTGAAGGTAAATCAATCTATACCAAATTATCTCAGTTCTTAAGTTTGGATGAAATACCTAATAGAAATAAAATTTATAAAGTGGTGACTAATAAACTTGATAAACAACAAGTGTTTCGCTAATAATTTACAATAAGCTTTGATTAATTTTGGCACGAAGTCAGTACAATTTGATATTTTTATACAATAAACCCGTTAATGTTAATAATAAGCCGCTGTACATATCATCATAAACATAGTAGTTCGCTTTTTTGGGTTAAAAGATAACGTATGTCGGTCATCGAAACCGACAAATCATACATATATTTTTTCACCTTATAAGTTTTTAATTAGATTGAAAAAGCATAGAGATATATATTGAGAAGATATAATTGGAAATTTTAAATAGTAACACTGATGTGGTTATTTTGACAGTAAGCAAACATAATTGAATATATTATAATATATACATATCTAATATTATTTGCACCGCCAACAACTTATCTCTGCACAACTCATAGTTGACTGGTAGAAAATGTCATTGGTGTAGTTTTTAATGATGTATAACGTGCATTAAAGTTATTTGAATAAAAAATTGCATTTGAACACCCTAAAGATAACTTTGCGATTGCCTGGCCATGATTGCGGTACGCTGCGCTACGTTTGTCCTTACTGCACCGCATCGCAAAAATTTAGACTACCTTTCAATATTACGTAGCCTATAAAAATTACCAGTTTACTCCTTACGCTATGATTCGTATGAAATAAGGTGATAGTATCCAAAACTGTAATGACGAAATGCAATTGTATTCATAATTTTGAAAGCAACTCCACTTTCATTGGTGATTTACTACCGCTATAAACGCATGAATCAGACGGCAAACCCGATGCGTATGCGGCGTTCACGTGTGTAGTGTTCCGCACGCGTGACCTCCATATTAACACATTATTGACATCGCCATCAAACAGCAAATAAAATGTTGGAACTTTCTAGAATTATAATTAACTTCTCAGAGGGGTAGAATGCATATGCGAAACTCCTGACTTCGGCATAGGCTGTGTTTTTTAAAACGATGGGTAAAAGTCCTATTCACTGCCTCGCCATCCCTCAGGCAGGGTGGCTTTTGCAATTTTATATATTTTTGTAATTTGAGTGACATATATAATAATATATTATATAACAATACTGACGATCCATCGGATGATGTAGTAAATGGTAACCTACGCCTGAATTTATTCATCACGTTATCATCCAGTAAGAATATATTAACGAATTATGTACTAAGACGTCATGCTAGGAAGTGCATGTAATGACACTGCTTTTTCGTATGCTACAACCGAAATTCAACTTACTAAGCTACTTGGAAGTTCAAATTGAATTTCAAGAGGTTCTAGGTGACTTTTTTGAAAATATTCGTAGTAACAAAATTATTTATAAAAACAGGATAAACCCAGTTCTATTAAATTTTATGATTTTCCTGCATAGAAATTTTTAGTGTCATGGTTATGACATCACAAAAAATACAACATTTTGACGTCATTATAATTTTTGTGCGTATATTATATGCGCACAATAAATGCGATGACGACCTAGTACCTGGATTTTCCTTAAAGACGTTATTGAGATAGATAAACCGCCAAAAACATAATCGTGCAAAAACAAGATATGTGTATCAATAAAAGATGTATTAATACGAACAAGTTAAATACTCAGTACACCTGTTAAGATTAGATATATTAGACGATTAGAATATTTAGAAATTCTAGTTACTGAAAAATTTGTTAGGATACAATAAAATCTATAATCTTATGAATATCTAAATATTCTAGTGACTTAGTTTAATTAATAATAACAATTATTATTATTATAGTAAGTGACTATACAGGCCATTGCCTATATAGTTATTTAGTTGATGTTATGAGTTCATTAACTACCGGAAATTTTTTACAAAAAATATGACTAGTAATTGCAATATAGAATGTTTTTCAACAACTCGTCATCATAGTATGTCATCACGCGTATTACTACTTTTCATGTTTAAAAATTAAATGTTGTACACATTACAACTCCACGTCAGAAGTAGATCGTATCTGTATTGTTGTGCCTACAGAGGTGACTCGCACAAAATTCTATCTTAAAAATGCTTTACATATTTAACGATTATCCCAAGTTAAAGCGAATTGTTTAGATCTTCTAAATAATTTTTCTAGTTATTTACCATATTTTTTACAAGGAAAAACTTATATAGTCGTTGCATCCGTTTTTTTAAGGATGATAATGGTATGCTGTCTCAGGACTCCAGCGAAGGATGATAAGAATACAAAATAATTGACGCGCGAAGTCAGGTCAGTTAGGCCACTTGCCTAATTCTCCAAGAATTAACCATGATGGTTTCAACTGGAGGCCGCAGTGTGGAGGTCGACCTGACAAGTATTAGTTGCGTTACGTTCTTCACGTTCAATAGCAGTACCTATATCTAGATATAGAACAGGGTTTATCATACATAAGCAAAAAACAGTCCTTATGATGTTTTGAAATACATGTTTTTTTTTTCCTTGAATTTCAGAGAGCAGTGGCAACATCCTGGGTGCCAGTGAGTGGAACACAGGGTACCCTTCTACGGCTGCCGTGTACCCTCCCTATGGGGCCCTACAGCCGTCGTACTATAAACCTGAGACTACTACTGTACATATACCTACAGGTACATATAAAAACGATTTATATACTCTTTATCTAGACTTATTTCTTCTCTTCTTTCTCTCATGCTTTATACAACGTCGAATGCGAATACCTCTCCCTCTGTTTATTTCTATCACTAAGCAGCTTGCTTTGTAAGGCTCCAACTCTTCTTCACTGAAGCGGCTTGTTGGAGAAGTTTGTACAAATAAGAGAAAAAGAAGAAAACAAACTAGAGACATGATAGTAAAATTACATGGTACGAAGGTGTGACACCATACTCCTCAAGAATGTATTACGTCAGCGTCACGTGACAATATTACATATTTAGTGTAGGTACCTGCTTAACTACTTAACGTTTTCTTTTCATTCCCTTAGAAAATTATTTCCCTTCAAACTACCCTACAATTGATTAAAATTAAATGTACTTCTATAAGCGCGTAAAACATCTCGTTAGTGCATTATATTTTTAGTACATATTCCCAGAAATAAATTATTTAAACATAATTGTAACCTTCTAATTTCCATGTAGGATAATGAAATTAAATTAATTAGTGTATTTAATAACAGCATTAACTTGTTATAAACAAACCTCCTCAATTTACAACTATGTAATGTAGTGGTTGACCACAACGATTGCTGTCGTATAATGAGGTTCAAATCAAAAGCTGGAAACGATTTATTTAAGCTAATTGTTGTTACAGGTGATAATAATATTTAAATGTTAATTTCAAAAATATGTTTATAAAATTTATGAACTTCACAAATTATGAAAGAGGCAGCAATAATATAGCTGACGTTAAAGAAAATGTAATGAAATTTAATTGTTAAATTATTTACATATCACACTGGAACCAAATAAATTGAGTATCGCCATAACATTAATTTAACATATTTGAAATATATATTGTAATATTATTACATTAAACACAATAATATCGTTGTCATATAAAGATATGGGAAAGCCCATGATTCAGTTAATTAAAACAACGTCACTGGTCAAATAGTGTTGTATTTGAATAACATATATTATTTACATTTATTTCCTCATCTGTTTATTAATTATGTAAATGCGTTTTTTCACAGTAATACCAGATATTCCGTTGGGGCACTCAGAGTACGGCGGCTACCAAAGCAATGCAGCGAGTTATAAAGGCAGCCCCAGCGGTGCAGGTCCTGCTCTCACAGACCTCAACACCACCGCCATGCCAGCGCAGCGATACGACCCCACCTATTACAATGCCTGGCAGACGAACAACTACAACTACAATAACTACCAATATAACAATATAAATAACAACACGGCTTGCCTACAATCCCCTGCGCCGTACATCAATCCTAACCCGCAAATGATCATGCCTAACCTTTATTCAACAGTAAACCAGAACCAAATACATGTTCATCTGCACAGTTCCATAGATAAACACCATTTGGAACAGTATATTCCGAGTGAAATTAAAATTAGCGATATTGATGGTGGAATATCGATAACTGCCGAACTGCAGGGCAGCGCTGAAGGAGCAGGGCTGGTGCAATCTTGTGAGTCAAACGAGGAAGCCAAGCACGGATTATATGGCTCTGGGAGTCAAGAAGTGTGGCGACCTTATTGACAGTTCGCTTCTCCTTACGAGGACAATCAACATTCCGTTGTACATATTGTGATATAGATGTGAATACTTCATAATATAATTGTATAGAAATATTAATGTTAAACATTAATTAGATGTTATTTGTTATAAACCTACCTATTAAATCAAACAGTAAGATATTAAATTAATCGACAAATTCTTTTGATTTTTTATTTATCACCATCAAGAATCCAATGAAGACCTATAGCTTGATCAAGAATCAGACGCAAACTTTTTTTAAAGATTTTGCGATAACGAAATATTTATTATGCAGCTAGCTAGCTTCATGTTCAGTCTTATCCTAAACTAGTGCCTAGTTTAGGATAAGACTGAACATGAAGTCAGGTCAGTTATAGCATCATGGTAAATTCACAAAGAATTGACTAAGAAAGTTCCGAACCGTGTCGACAATCCCCTAGGATTGTCGATTCCTACGATAACGATAGGTACTAAATTCATATTTTCAATATCTACTGTCAGAGTAGACTATGTGAAGAAAAGTATGAATGAAACACAATTGAGTTTATTCTCGTGGTCGCCAGTTATCAAATTTCGGTTAATGCCCGTCGTCGGAAGTAGAAATAGGAATATAACAAGGATATAGGCTATTTTAGTCCTGGTCAACCAAGTTATCCTAATCATCCTGATAAGATCACTGGTAAAAACTAATAAAATGTCAATTTGTAAGTATGATTATTGTTAGCTCTACTATTGAAGTTGTCTTTACTTGAATAGTAGGCCAAAGAAAAACAAGTTACCTATAGATAGCCTGAAGATGTAGATTGGAAAAGCTGGTAGTTCTTAGAAAAATGCACTCAAGGCTAAGCAATTACAATGTACGTAGATATCTGTACAATGTACGTAGATACTGAATTAGATTTAATTCTGCTCTAAATAATAGAAATACCTTAGTATATACAGTGTCATATTCATATTTTTATCTAACTATATGGAATGGTAAACAAACTGACGGACTGCCGGCCCACCTAATGTTACACTTAACATCTTGACGACGATTACCACTGTAATCGTCGTCAAGATAAAGGCGCCACGGACATAACATCATCATACTAGATGAGACGCCTCTCGCTACTACCTTCAGGCCTTGCCATTTCGAACGACTAAGATGTTACTCCACAGCCTGTAACTTTTTTTGGCTATATTTCAATATTCAAAATGATAGAGTACGGAACATGAGCCGAACAGCCGAACACCGTCAGCGGCATAAGGGTGCACTATTCTATGTTTATTCAGTTCAAAAAAGGATGAATCATTACTAAAATTATTGTACTCATATATTTATATTTTTTAATTTAACATCTGTCTAGAATCACGATAATAATAGTGATTAACTAATATCAATTATTAAGCACGGATCAGTTTTAAATTTGGCGCCAGTAGTCTATGGCTCTGTTTTGACAACTCATCTGCTGCGCAACTCAAATATTATTTGTCATCGTTTGCATCGAGTTCAAACCATTGTCAAGCCACTCGTAAAGACTCGATTGTGTTTCTTTCGATCTGTTTTCTTTTAATTTCACTGCTTTGCATTTTTTATTCTTGAAATAATAGTGAATTAATTGTTATAAATTATATTAATTAAAAAAGAAGCAAAAACTAATAATATGTGGTAGAAAACACATATTGGGTATGTATGTTTTCTACCGTATCCGTTCGATTAGTAGAAAAAAAAATTTATATGGCAACTCGCATTGTGCTACGTGATAAAATGGCGGTGCCTGTATTTCATAGAACCGTAACTGACGACCTCAAAAAATAATCCTTTTTGTGACAATTTTAGTGATAAAGTTTAATAATTAGTTGCTCCTGGACCGGTTATATCTTATTAATTATTTTATAAGTGTAAGTTCATCTCATGTACTATTCAATTCATAATCATTACAGGTTTCTGATAACGGCCGACAAATGCAAATTCAATGTCTATTCTCGAATTAATCCTTAACATTTGCTTACAGTCAAAAAAGGGCCTCTTATAATATTGGTAAGAGTGCAATGTCCGAAGAGACAGAACGCCATGGCGAAGCGACGTGTGACGGCAGTGCAGGCGGCGGAGGCACCAAAGAGACGCGCGTGTTAATGACCCCGCACCAGCTCGAGAGCGCCTCCGTCGACTCACTGCGTACCGCGTGGAGATCCCAGGACTTGTACATAGACCACCTTGAATCATTGAACAAACAGTTGGAAGGTATTTACGAAAGTTTCGGCTTGTAGCGGTCCGCGTTTGTGTCCGATCGAATCTCGATCGAGTTATGTTACTCTATATCGACAATACTTTAACTAAAATTACTAGTGATACTGTTATGGCGCAATATTGAATATGTTACTGTGATAAAAATTGTTACTTATGAAATTTGTGGTACGGAGGTGTATTTAGGTGTTATAATATAGTTATGAGAAGAGATTGGTGTGTCGCGGTGCCAGTGGAGTGTTATGTGGAAGTGATTATGGCGCAAGCCCCAGTGAAGTCTCCAGAGTATCCTGGAGCTGTGTCTATGTTTAGTGCCGTGCCACTAGCTCCCGTGTCCAACAGGAGTTCACAGTCTGCCGGTGTTTGTTCACATGCAAAAGTAAATATGTTTTCTTACTTATTTTTATGTAATATTTAATTATTTTTGTCTAATTATTCTAATTGTGTCACCAAAATATCTATATACTGACTATGAACAACTGGTTTTGAGAATCACATGAAGATATGTCCCGGGAAGTACTGTTTTTCATTTGACACACAAAATACCTATAAGTTTTAAAAATAAACAATACTTAGTTACATTCTGGCAACAAACAGTTTATGAGTTTGTTAGCTTGTATATCTTCATTAATGAATACTTTCAGAGTAACACATTCATGTATATGTTTGATATTTAGATGGGACTGAACCTGGACCTTCTGCATGTGTGAGTTTATACAATACAAAGAGAAAATGATTTTCCTCTTTATATACAGTATACAATATCAGACAGTAACACACTATTCATCACAGATAGCATACAAAATATACATATTCTGTCAATATATTTAATATATATTTTAATTTCACTAATACAATTAAATACATTATAAGATCATAATAAATATTTATGTATAAACATCGAGGATGAATTAAACATTGAACTTCATATTGAATTGCAATATGAAGATAAATGTTTAATTATTATCATATATTTAATAACTGTAACATGCAGCTAAACTTGTTTTGATTAGAAAAAAAGTCATTAATAATCTATAATATTGTTAATTTGTGTTTTTTTTTACTATAACATTGTGATGGATATTTTATCAATTTTATTATAAGTATATATTTAATTAAATATATAAATAAAAGCTAAGTATATGTATTTGTAATCTACAAAATATAGATATTAATCCTTAGTAACTGCAATTTTGTAGTGAATGTGTTAAATATAGTTCTTAAAGTACTTTTCCATGCTCTCTATGTGTATGAAATTAATGTTGAAACAAAATCTAAACACTTTTTCTTTTTGTCATGCAGTCAAATACATAAGAGAAGTAGGTTTTATAGAAAAACTATTACATTAGGCTTATAATAGATTTAGGCATGATCAATATTGAGTTTAATATGTGTATCTATTAATCTTCTTTATCTCTTAATCATCTTGCTTCGTAAACAGTGACTTTTATTTTACATTAATTATTTCAAAATATATACCATAATCTGAAATAATAAACAGCCATTTAAGCTATGATTCTTTTTTAATTATTATTTTACCAATTAAATAGGAACTAACCAAGAGTGTGACTTTAATACTATTAAAGTCAAGACAATGATAGTTGATGTGATTTATATAAGTAAATATGGTATTATACAAACTTTTTATTTCAGTAATACACATATATAGATATTTAACATAAAATAAAATAAAATATTTTGTTTAGTCAAAATTATGTTTTTATTTTATGTTAAATTAAACCTTATATACACATCATCAATTTAATCCTAACTTAATTTTTACAGAAATACATATATATGTATGTATTTGTGAAATGAAGCTTCTATAAATCGTAGAATATATAAAGATTATAGTAGTTTAAATCGGACATATACCCATTGGAGGTAAAATTAAGTGCCACTTATCTATTGCCTAAATACCTATATATGTATGACTGTATAATAATATGTTCCTAATTATTGACATTTCTAAAAATGCTGTGTATCTATTTGTTGTAATTTTTTAATTAGATACTCTTTGGCTTAGATATCTCTTTATAAGGAGACTCCTTAATTGGGTTTTGTACCAACAGACATTAGTTCTCTGGCCTCATTCTCTGGCCATCAAGCTAAACCAGCTTGATGGCTGTGGGATTGATTCCTCACATGATGCAAACATTTGTATTCATGAGTAAGATCATTTATATTGGTCCAAATGTTTTCTATGTACATTATATATAGTAGTATATATTATTATCAGTTGTCTAGTACACAATATTTATTATTATAATTAATTATTTACAAAATAAAGAAAAATCTTGTAGAGACTGGTCATCACTATGACTGAATTATTCTTATTTAGTTACCAACCAGTTGGTTATGTCTTTATTATTTTGAGAATGGATTAGTGCGGGCATTGTATTCACATATTTCAAGTTAATAGTGTAAAGTAAGTACAACTAAAATAATCAAAAGAACAATAGGCAAGTTTCTTTCTTCTGCTTGTGAGACAGCTTTTGGAATGAGTAAATAAAAAAAAAGCAATGACTATTCTATTTCTTTAATGTAAGTTTATTTGAATAAAGAATTTTCTACTCTGTTCTATTTTTAAAATAGTGGTACTTATATGTACCAGGAATTGCAATGGATGCATTGTTATTGTATTCTCAAAATATCAATACAGCCAGATAATTCAATCTGAAAATGGCACTGATATGAAACCAGTTGATGTACATATATTTTATTAATATGTAAAATATATTAACTTTTATATAATTATAAGTCATACTGTACTTTTTGATATGTTATCAGTGACAGTATAGATGCTACCAAATTATATGCATTTCCTTCTATCGGGCCATAATATTGTTATTTATACATTTTAATAAGGATGGGATTATGTATGCCACAATTTATAATTTTTTAATGTAATGTGCTTAATATTTTTGTACTAAAAATATTTTTAATATATACCAATACTCCATTTTCGGTCATTTTAGCCAATAAAAACAACTGTTACATTACATACACTGTAAGGGATGTTGATGAAGGCTTTCCGCATAAATAAATATGTATTTACATGCAGGATTTTTTTAAATTGCTACATAAACATAAATCCTGTATTATCTTAATAATTTATATAAATAACACTATTGCAGGCAATTCAGATAATTTGGTAGCACCATAACCAGTAGATTATGTTGGTTGAATCTACTTTTGGAAACTTTATAATATATCTTAAAACTGTTTTGAATCTGTAAGAGATTCTATTTTCTTTGTTTTTTTTTTTGCAGATCAGATAGAGTTTTATTTCGTGTTTTTTTTTTATTAATAGATTGATTGAAAATTATTTTTCATCAATTTCATTATTATGGTGATACAAATAATACAAATAATATTTGTAACTTTATATTCCATATTTCAAATCTTGGGAATATGAGGGTGTAATATTTTGGTTTTAAAATAGTACTAATAATATTTATCTGCCTATGTCTGTGTCTAGATACCAAACCTATGCGTATCAAGGTGGAAGTCAATGCTGAAAAAGCCTTGTGCTATGTGACATAAAACACTTTTGATAATTTTAACCAGTCTAAAATAATGTTTCATTTTAGTACATTATTTACGTAATTATATTCAGATTATGTAAATAATGTATAGTTTAATGTAACTGATAACTATTTCCTTTAAATTAGTAATTATCAAAATGTCACTAAAATTATCCTAAACAATTGACTCCGTCAATGTATAATTAGTCTAAGTTTTGTAATTACAGTGTTATAGTATATTAGTTAAGGTGTTGTCGATGTAGACTGTATTGTGTAATACTTAAGCCATTTTATATGTAAGGAATATAATTATTAAAGTGACATATAGGTACAAAATATTTTACAGTTTTAGGTGAATGCACTTCAATCATATAGTACTTTCTCCACAATATTTGTACTGTATATAGTACAATTCTTCAGAAAGTTCTTCAGTCTTAGTAATTTGATATGAACCTGCTAGTTACGAATATATCAATATTAGAAGAGAAGGCATTGTTAAACCTGCCTCATTCACACCACCGAAAGATGAATCACCTTAATGCATAAAATAATAACACTACTGTTATTCAATGGTAGTAAACACCACTAACTAACCAAATTCATGAAAGGTTGGTCATATTTGATTCAAATATGGATATCCAATGGGATATCCAGATTTTATTAACTGTAATATTGACAATTGATTTTTTTTCCGATTATCCCATCTGAGGTTACCAAATTATGAGAATTTGTTTATAATTAATGATTCATAATATTTAAATTAAGATTCATATGTACAGGAAGCTTGGAAAAGAAGAAAGAAATAGAAGAAAAGATTACACAGCAATATGCAGAATCACAACGCAGAGAAAAGGTACTAGTCAGAAGATTAGCAGCTAAAGAGCAGGAAATACAGGATTATGTCGTAAGTATATATATATTTATATATATAGTAATTTTCAATCATATACTTAATCAGGATATTTTTATTTTTTAATCACAAGTCATCCATATTGTCTTTCTTGTTATTTCAACCATTCAGTATGAATGACTGAATTCGGTATTAGTTACAAAATAATAAAAATATTGCATAGAAAATTGATAGGTCTAATAATTTCAGGAATGTTACTGCAGCTAGTTAGTTGCTGCAGTAGCTAACTGTAAATATAACTACAATGAAAATATCACTTTTCAGAGTCAAATAGCCGAATTAAAATCATCAAACGCAAATCTGAATGGGCGACCTACTCTTCTGATCCTGCTGTAAACGTGCTTATTTTACGATTAAAACAAGAGCTAATTTCCACGAAGGCTAAATTAGAAGAAACGCAAAATGAACTATCAGCATGGAAATTCACGCCAGATTCTAATACAGGAAAGAAATTAATGGCAAAATGTAGGTTGTTGCATCAGGAGAACGAAGATCTCGGCCGCATGACTTCCAGTGGGCGGATAGCAAAGTTAGAAGGCGATTTAGCACTACAAAAGAGTTTAAGTGAAGAAGTGAAAAAGTCACAATCGGGTTGGTTCTAATTTTACTAAAATTTCTGTTATTTTTTATATTGAGGTTTTTTTAAATAAATTACTGTGATTGCCAGAAAGAGATAATATTTTTCGTCTAATAGAAATTTCTGTAAGTACATTCATCAAACTTTAGAACTATTAAAATACACTTCCACAAAATATAATATATAAACATTAAGGATCAAAAACGTGTGTGTTGCATTTCTGTAGTACTGAAATAATCTAATTTTATATAGACCTCTGGATATGCTAAGGTATAAAGAGCTTTCCTTAACAACAGTGTTACAATTACATTTCAGAGATGGACGAATTCATACAAGAATTGATGAAGATGTTGAAGGTATGCAGAGCACGGTGTTATTCCTCCAGCAGGAGCTGCGAGCGTCGCACGCGACTGTGAACGGCAATCGACCGTCTTCGGCCGACAAGCGGACGTACTCGGGCAGCGAATGCAGCGACGCGCCCGTCGGCAAGCGGAGGCGTGCGTCGGTACTGTCACTCGACTACAACGAGGAGGAGGAACCCCTCACTGTGACCAATGGCGACGCAGACTAGCCCAGGACTTCAGTGTTCTTCTACCGAACACGATACTTACATATGAACTAGTGAAATTCGTGAGCTATCAATGTAGCATGTCGGCCATTTCGTTGACTCGAAATTGTTTTCAATGAATTTTAATTGTGAGTGATCATTGTTTATGTATTTTTGAGGTGAAACGCTGGTTCGGTGTCTGTCACTCATTTCGAAACACGTGATTGCTTATATATTAGCACATTTCAAGTACTTTAATTAGAAGACAACATAGACAAGTCTACGTCATTCCCATTGACAATTAATTGGTGATGATTGTTGTGTCAAATGTGAACATGAGACTAAAGAAACATTTGGGAAAGTATAGTTTGAGTTCTATGCACAATAGTGGACCATGTGACCAGATCTAATAGTGAAATCGTTTTTGACATTGTTTTTTATACTTGAATATTGAGACTCAGTTGACAATTTTGTAATTTATTTATAATAAGTGAAATAATTGTGATATATATTAGAAAATCAGATGATATATGAGCAATAACAATTATTTTGTGTCGCTCGACTCATGGTTTTATGGCATTTATTTTATTTACATGCCACAATTGGTGGAAATTATGAAATGGAGCCCATTGAATGCAACAAACAATAATTCCAAAACACCAACTTTAATGTTTTAATGATTATCACATATTTATTAAATTTACTCTAGTTTCTATATGAAATGTTTCTATTTTGAAATTACAATGAATGTATATAAAGCTATGTTAATAAACATATATTACTGGCATACATTTATTTGTATTATTTTAACTATACACTGCAATATAACATTTAACGTTGTATAATACATATAAAAATAGCTAGATGGGTAGTAGCTACACTTGAATTAGGTAGGTACTTATCATACAATATAAAACACGAGAACGAGGAAAACGTGAACATTTCAATACTAAAAATGTCGTAAAATTACTCGGCCGACATAATGTATTTGGTGCTTTTATATTAGTTTACTTTAGTACTGGTAAAGATTTATAAAAACACTGATTAGACTATTTGCCTTTGACAAAATAGCTATAGCATAAGCTGGTGGTCAATCTATTTTCCCAAATTAAAAAAAAAAGTTACTCTGTATTATTGTAAACATGTACTACCACCACATTTGAGCTGAGTTTCCAGTTCTCATTTCGAAAGCATTCTGAACTAAGAGTCTGTAATAGACCTATATGAATAACAATATTTTGATTTTGGAATACAATATTTATTTACATAAACTTAATTGTTATTATTTAACGCAATATTTTCACGACTGTCATAAAGACATTGTTGTGTTTGCGGTTTGTTTCGCATGGTTCACATCCAGACTTGATAGTCAAGAAGTATGGAAAGACGAACCTGTTTCTTACGAAGGCGCACAGGTATGGCGAATAATGTTCTGCAGAGCTTTAGATATACTGCTTATCAAGAATCTAATGGATAATCAAGGTTAAGCGTATTTATTTTTTACGGATTTTTTTGGATTATTAACTTCAAAGGTTAATTTCTATACAAT
Organism: Achroia grisella; assembly: GCF_030625045.1. Taxonomy (NCBI): domain Eukaryota; kingdom Metazoa; phylum Arthropoda; class Insecta; order Lepidoptera; family Pyralidae; genus Achroia; species Achroia grisella. Next base: position 39,220 of record NW_026713010.1, read on the forward strand.
ATTAAAGGATTAGAAAAGAAGTCAGACCTGTTAGACAAACATGACAAAACTGGCTGTTTTCACGAGTTCAATTCCTCGACAGTATAAACATATTTATAACTATGATTGTTTGTATTGGTCTGGGTGTTTTATTTATTTATATGTTTATATGTATGTATTTACAAAATATAACTATGTATTTATATCATAACACAAGCGCTCACTGGGAGAGGGGGGAGGGGATTGTTAGTAATGTGGACTGATGATCCCATTGCTAACAATGTACCATGTCAGGTTGACCTTCCACGCGGTTCCCCCTGGAAACCATCGTGATAAATTCCCGGTGAATTTATCACGATGGGCTAACTGACCTGACTTCATGTTCATCATATCATCCTCCACTGGTGCCCCGCCAGCGTAAACCGTCAGTGCAGGCGTGTGCACCATTTCATTGTCATCCACAAAAAAAGCGCCCCCTGCTTAGCTTGGTACTAGATGGCGCTGTGTAAATTGTCCAGGGATATTATTATTATTAGCATCCTTGGCTGCTGCCCTGCCTATACCGTTAACTAAGGCGAGTGCATCATTCCATTTTTAACCATAATAATCCTCCAGCTGTATCAATATGGAGTTTATCACCGCACCAAGCTGACTTAGTGCGTCAAGAAAATAAACTAAAAGTGCATCGTGTACTGAAAAGTAACGATCACACTGTTTTCGTTCTCAACGTTCAGGGACCTATTATAACCCAGAATATATTGAGCCCGATATATGGACAAAATATACTCTTAGAATCGGTAAGTTTACACCGTATTACACCACTAATAACAAAAAGTTTGTATGTCAATTTAAATTTCAGACATGTACTACGTGGAATATTCAGACATGTATATAGGAATATTTATGTATACGTATCTGTATGTAGATATGTGTAACACCTGTTATAGTTGAATAAAAGCTATTGTCATAAAAAGCATTGGAAACTTCCTCTTCTATTTTAGGACATCGAATGAATTGGAGGAGGTATCCAACATATCAAATTATCGACGAATATTTTAATTACTTATCGGAGAATTTCTCGTCGATTTGTAAAATAAAAATAATTGGAAGGTCTGTGGAGAATAGCACGATAAAGGTACCTACTCATAAAATGGTATTTTCTACATACGCTGCTCTCGTCCACTAACGAACCTATAATAAAATTATTTCGAAATATTTAGAGCATGTTTGTTGTAGAGTAGAGAAACGAAAGTTTTTATAGTTACTGAAGGAACGGTAGGGTTGAAGTATCTATAACATACAGAAGTAGTAAGTTGCTAAAACTATACAAGTAAACAACTTCTACTTTACATAAATTATATGTACAGATATAGGAGATAATTATTAAATCTTTTGTTCTTTCTAATATTATTAGTTTAGAAAATTTAATAAATCCTTTCAGACGGTTCATATTTCAAACGGCAAGCCAAAAATAAAGTACTTCTCATAACATCTGGGATGCATGCACGGGAATGGGTCAGCATTACTTCTGCTCTATATATTATTAATGTTATTGTTACAAAATTTTATCAACAAGCACTATATGGACTGGTAACTAGTTAGAAACTTAGATACTATATATTCTATAAATTTACTACGTCAAGCAGATAAGCTAAGTACATGTTAGACACATAGATGATATTGTAGATGAGAATCGCATATTCGGCCTATAGGTACTTACAGTAGGCACGCTTTCACTATCAATTGGACAATGTTAAAACTGGAGTTTTTGTCTAAGTATTATACAGTTTACTGACTGCATAATAATAATAGACTACACTTAGTTCCCCATTTTTATAGATAAAATATAGTCTATATGTTCGTAATTTTATACAATTTATCTTCAAATTAAACATTAAAATGCAGTCGTTATGCCGTGAAAAGGTAACTAGAGGCAGACAGATTTTTTGTATTGATATTAGTAAATGGACTTTTTTATTTGACGTTGGTTCAGAGAGGAATTCGTTATTATAGATATAATATTATCTGTGGTATAGAGGACAGGTGGTTCGATTACTATCAATGTACGGTAAATTCTCTCGGAAATTGTAATGTTTAATTCTTAATAATTTTTACACCGATAAATTAATTGAACTGACAGACTTCATCCTAATACTATACCCTTACTTTTTTATTATTTAATCTATTATATAAATTAATATCAACTAGGTATATCATTCCATTGATCAATCCAGATGGCTATGAATATTCTCAGACAATTAACCGTTTCTGGAGGAAGAATCGTCGCCTGTCCACGTCATGCATGGGTGTTAATATCAATAGGAATTTTGATTGAGTAAATTATCTCAAAAAGTTTAATCTAACTTTTCCAATTTAATTTATATGTAGATAAGTAAGTATAGATGTATAGATTTACAATATAAAATTAACACTAAGCCAAAAATATCCTGCATATACATATGCATGTCTTGGTATGGTTATCCTCGCTAAATAGTTCTTGAACCTAAATATTGACAGAATTTAATCTAAGACCCATACGTGTAAGATATACCCAGGCTATTACCTACCTTATGAAAAAATGTTCCAACATTTTAATTCAGCTTTTAGGACTACTTGTATCGTTTGTTCCTAATTTCTCATATACCAGGATACCTTTCAGCAAAGACTGGAGTGTCGACGGTATATCAAAAGAAAACGAGTGCAGAGAAGCATTAGCACGACCAATCGCGTTCTCTGAACCAGAAACCATTGCTTTACGTGTAAGTTTTTTTTACTATTATACATAGTATTGTTTGCTGATGACACATCACTTATTTTCAAAGTGAAAAGAAATACAAAGGATTTTAATAATATAAATATTGCTCTTGAGGATGTTCTAAACTGAGTAACCTGAAACAGTCATGCTCGCTATAAAGTTCAAACTTGTGACGGTGTGGTGGGCCGGGTCGATGTGCTCCCTCAAATATGGTTGAGTACAATGATGGCTAGCTCATACGTCATACTCCTGAACGGGTGCTACTTGTGGGGACTGGTCTGTTCAGGTTGTGAACACTGATTAAATTTTTTGTTCTTTGCGATAGCATATGCTGGTGGTCACACTATTCTCCCAAATTTGAATTTTAAAAACTATATTTATTATAAACATGTTCCACTATTATTTGAAAAAATACGAGCTGAGTTTCTTGTCAGTTCTTCTCATCTCGATATCATTCCGAACTGACGGTAGATTTGACACATCATAAGAGTCTGTAATAGACCTACATGAATAAAGATATTTTGAATTTGAATTTATTTAATTAGAATAACAAACGAGCTAATGGTCCATCGCATAATATTAGGTACATCTAGATCATCAAACACATAACTTTTATGCCATGAATGAAACTGCTTCTGTATCAGAACGCTCAATAGCTCCAACAATAGAAACTTGATACACCAATATCATTATAATAAACCTCGTATACTTATTAAGCATAGGTATAACAATTTGTAAGCATTATTATTGTTAAACTATTATTAGATTTAAAACTATAATAAGATTAGATTAGAAAAATTGTTACTAACAAATGGCATTGATACCATAACAAACATATTATTGTAATTATGGTAGATATATCCCCAAATAATTCAGAACTATGATTTGTAAATATAATTTAACCAAGACTCAAGATGCAAGTACCTATACATATTGAAAATGGAAATGTACAAGTGGACTGTATTATTTTTCAGGATCTAGTGTTGCAGTCGAAGAACCAAATAAAAGCATTTATAGATTTACATTCGTATGGTCTAACTAATATTATATCCATGGTGTGCTCTACCTAAGGCCACCACAGATGCTGAATTACACAAACATACCGCTCAAAGCATGGCAGAGGTAGGTACATTGCTGCACCTGTCTTATTAGATAATAATATAATTATATTTCTGTGTTTTCAATTCTCATCCCATTTGGTGAAATTGTGTGTATTTATTTTCAATTTCGTTAGGGGTTCCGGTGGTTTTGAAAAAGATGGATCCATATTAGGTGTCGTTGTTTCTCCGGGCAAGACGATCTGCCTAGTTCGTTAATTATAGATACTACTACAATGTAATATTCTCTTATCTGTGCTACTAAATATCTATACCGACGCCCGTGATACTCAATCGTTACCATTTCGAGGACTATGGCTCTTCTATCCTGTAATTTATAAGCTTCATATAAGTAGTATTTTTGAATAAAGGGGCAAACACCAAAAAATCTAAAATAGACGAAAATTTAATCCGGATAGTTTAAAAATATATATATATATATATATAATTATTAAAATAAATGTGTTTAATTATTAGAAATAATTATAACGATCGAACAAGACTACTTAAAAAATACAATAATTAATCATATATACAATAATTAATAACATATTAATAATATTTCTATAATTATTATTCCAGGTATTGATGTCTAAGCACTATGTCACACACAGCAATTAACCAGGGTGTTACGCTACGGTATCTGCCTCATAACTTTAATTTGTTTAAAAAATACTCCTACATGATAACTAAAATAATACAAATACCATGATTACAACCATCAAAACAAATGTTATTTTAGCTCCTGTTACAATTTTACAGGCATTATCTCAATACAACAAAAATGCCATATAGATCTGGTCCCACTTACCATCTGGTCTACCCAGTTACAGGGTCCGGTCTAGATGGACATACGCGAACTGCATTAAACATTCATATGCCATGCAGCGCGAGACACTGGCACCCAAGGATTTCTGCTACCACCATCATATATAGAAGAACAAGAAGATATAGGTCGTTGAACGCTGTATAAATTGGCTGAGATAATTCATGCGCAGTGTTTGAGCAGAGTGCCAAGAGAAGTGGTTTTGAACTTGTTCCCCAACAAAAAACAAATCTTCCCGTAGTGCATAAATTTTTATGGATTACTGTCAATCGCACCATATGATCTACAAATCACAATATTATCTATGCTAATAAAGCTGAAGAGTCTGTGTTTGGTTGATCGCGGTCATCTCAGGAACTTGAAATAGAAAAATTATTTTAGTGTTGCATTTATCAAGGAAGGATACGGGATAGCTACTAGGCTTTTTGCAAATGCGGAGGAAATTAATTTATTTTGAGAACAGACTGTTTCACTTGTTGGTCGATTCACCCATATAACAGATAAGATGAATATTACCTACCGATGTCTTATTATTACTGAATACCTTGTCCTCTCTGTGACCATAATTAAACATAATATTATCTAAATGTTTTGCTCCTCCCCTTCCTCTCCCATTTATGAGACCATTAATGTTCCGTAACATAATTTGAAATATGATCTGTATTGAATATGATTGTATTAAAGGTCGGCAAAGCGCACGTAACAACCCTGTTTCAGGCGTCCATAAGCTACGGTAACCGTTTACTATCAGATGGCCGTGGTGTTTATTTTGCCACTTATAAAAAAACCTATTGTATATTCGTTAATACTTCAAATATATGTTTTAATTATTACATACTACGTTTTTAAATGTAATGTCACGAAATTTCTAGAATGTCTCCTAACACACAGCTCACCTACACAATGATCTCATCTTTAACGTATGACGTAAATCAAGGTTGGCCATTTAATACAAGAGAAAAGTATGTCTATTACACTATCAGTGAAAACTAAAACAAGATCTCGATAGATATAAACCTAGATTATAAACCAGTGCGACAACTATATTTAGCAGAGAAAGTTTTAAGTACTTTGTAGAAAAGGACCGATTCTAAATATACATACTAAGGAAATTGATAAACGTTTATTTCATACTGAATACTAAGACCAGGTTAATAAGCACCAGGCATTATCCAGATGACTGGGATAAGAGTAGGTATACTTTTAGTTAGCATATACCTACGGTAAATTTCATGATGGTTTGTATAGTGGTCTGGTAGGTACCTACCTACCAGAGCCCAGAAGGTGCATTCTAGTTTATTGCTACCTAGCAATAAACTATAACAATACTATACCATAAGAGGAGTATAGCATTAACCAGTTTATTTATACAAAACTCCATACCAAACCATAAAACTAATGATTACGCTACTTGGCTAGAAAGTCTGATATAATTCTGATATATCAGAATTTCTAGCCATAGTTGATTGAAATTCAAAATGATTTAGGAAGCAGATAGGTTATGGACAAAACAACACAGCATTAAATAACATTTTTATACACGACAGTTGCTATCATTAAGGCACCTTTATAGTAGGTACTTTAGTTATATTGTTACAAGCGAATTTCAACCGATGAAAATATTAACATTGACTAGAAACATCATTGTATATTATAGAATTTTAGGAATCATTCGGAGTACAGAAATATGCAATCAGTCCATATATAAAATAATACAGTATTATATTTTCGGCACTATGAGTAAGTGTAGCTTCTCACAAGTTGCTAATATATATATATTTAGGACATTCAACATTCGTTTTACAAGGGCATATCTTGTATAAAAATATAAGCGTAGAATACCTCTGTCTCTCCTCTATTTAGCCCAACAGTTTGTGTGTAAAGTGTGTTTTAGTTTCAGTTGAAACGTGAAATATATCAGTGAAATTACAGGTTACGGAGATTTCATTCAATTTCACCGAAATAACAATATAATAAAAAAGGTGACGTAATTATCGTGTTAATACCTACTACTGCATGTGATTGAACAAAGATGGGGTATGAATTGTGATATATTAACCTAGTAATCATTCCTCTTATCCCCGCCCCTTATTTATGGACGACATTAAAAAATACTCTTATGAGTAAGACGAGTACGACTACAATGAATACACAATTCAGCGCCTCAAATAACTAAATTATACTAAAATAAAAATAATAACATAAGCTAAATGCATTTCTTATTACTTCC